>NC_134488.1:130040260-130140260 GCF_040206685.1 Ascaphus truei
ATATATATATATAAAAAAAACCAAAAAACACATTGGAGTAGCGCCTTAGGAAGCTTGATAAGGATAAATCAGCGGTGTAAATCAGATAGAGTTAACAATGCTATTGACCAAAGAATCCCCAAAAGGGCGAATTTATGATAAAAACAACTGAAATCTATAGCAAAAATAAAAAATATGAAACATAAAAAATAAAATAAAAACCAGATTGTCAGTTGAAATTTCAAAAATGTACTTAGTCCACTGGAGTTTTGCTGCCGTATATAAGGATCACCAAATCCCAAGGATATCTGCAGAAAACCAGAAGAATAAACAGGCGCACTCCTAGTGTGATAAAGTATAAAACAGTATTTATGGTATTGTAAAATATAAAAAGCGCACAAAACTAGATCTGAACTTAAGCAGACCCAAATGGATGAAGTGGAGAGGGCGTTGCGGTGGACCAAACAAATCTATTATGATAAAGGTAATAAAGCCGACCGATTACTCGCCTCCAAATTGCGCGGTATGAGAGCTAAATCCCAAATAACAGCTATTTTGACAAAATCAGGTACGAAGACACATTGTGAGACGCAAATAGCGAACGAATTTTCGGACTATTATAACAAATTATATAACCTAAATTTTCCCAAAAATAAATCATCAGATGCAGAGGCTATCTACAGTATACATACTTGGAAGCGTGTAAACTTCCGACACTTTCGGAAAGTAACCTCTCAGACCTAAATTAAGAAATCTCCCTAGAAGAATTGATAGATGCAATTGCCCAATTAAAACCCAACAAAACGCCAGGCCCAGATGGATTCTCCAATCAATACTACAAAAAATTTAAGGCGGTCCTGGCCCCGTATCTACTCGATATGTTTAATGCGTTTCTGGAAGGAACAGTCATCCCACCATTTATGTCTAAAGCTAATTTAGCAATCATACCAAAGGAAGGGAGAGACCCACTACAGTGTGGTAACTATCGCCCCATAGCTCTCCTTAATTCGGATCTAAAACTGTTCAGCAAAATTCTGGCAAATAGACTGACCCCCATACTCCCAAGCCTGATACATATAGATCAAGTCGGGTTTATTTCCGGCAGACAGGCCTCAGACAATACTAGAAAAATTATAGATATAATCGACCATGTACATCTCTCATCCACAAAGGCCATCCTGTTGAGCTTGGATGCGGAAAAAGCATTCGACAGGATTAGGTGGGACTTCCTAGACCAAACCCTACTTAAATATGGATTTCAGGGCCCATATCTAGAAGGTGTAAGAGCCCTATACAGATCTCCCACGGCTATAGTGAAACTCCCAGGAGGAGACTCAAACCCTATAAACATAAAGAATGGTACTCGACAGGGATGTCCCTTGTCTCCGCTTCTGTTTGCTCTCTCTATTGAACCCTTGGCAGCAACAATTAGAGACGAAAAAAACATAAACGGAATTGTAATAGGAGAGACAAACTACAAAATATCCCTATTTGCCGACGACATTATCCTAACTCTCGCCAACCCCTTGATTTCACTCCCGAACTTACATTCACAACTAGATAAATTTAGCAAAATATCGGGATATAAAATCAACATGGATAAGTCGGAAGCATTGAACCTAACCCTATCGGATTCTGAAGTTAAATTATTACAAGCAAATTTTAAATATAAGTGGAACTCCACAAAGATCAAATACTTAGGAATCCAAATAACAAGGGAGTATAATACGCTATACAAACATAACTATCCACCCTTATTTGAGAGGCTAAAAAAGGACCTCCAGAGCTGGAACGAATACCAGATATCTTGGTTAGGAAGAATAGCCACGATCAAAATGAATATCCTACCAAGGCTCCTGTATTATTTCCAGACTCTTCCTATAGATATTCCAATGCCGGAGCTTAAAAATATACAAAACAGAATTTTCCAATTTATCTGGCAAAATAAAAGACCAAGGGTAGCTAGATCTATTATGCTAGCCCCAAAAGATTGCGGAGGCTTGGCAGTCCCGGATATCATTAAATACTATTTGGCGGCCCAACTCAAACAAGCAATAATTTGGAACAATGATCCAGCCACCAGTTGCTGGGTGGGACTTGAGTCTACCTATACAAGACCTCTCTCTCTCCCGGCCGCTATGTGGACCGAGAGGGGAGGAGAGACCTTCTTGGAAACATTAAAACTGGGAGCAATGAAATGTACATAGCGGATATGGTCTAGAAATAAAAATAAATATGGTCTGACAGCCAGTCCAACACTACTAACCCCTATATTCCATAACCCTGAATTCTCCCCAGGCTGGCTCCCACAGAGACTCAATAAATTTAAGACGTTAAAGCTGATCGTAGCTGACGACTTTGTAGATAACGGTATAATTCTACCACTCCAGGCGCTGGAGAAGAAACACAAAATCATAAATTTACCAGTGTTTGGTTACCTCCAAATTAAGCATTACCTGCAATCAGTCTCCAAAGATTCGGCATTCAAAGATTTAACAAATTTTGAAAGACTGTGTAGGAAAGGATATTACTGTAAAGGGCTGATTTCTGAGATATATCTGGGCCTGGCGCGATCAGCGGGTTGTTCCCAACATAGCTATATGATCAAATGGGCAGAAGATTTGAATACAGAGATCGATAGAGAAGACTGGGAGGACATTTGGGAGGTAGCTGCAAAAACGTCAATCTGTACCACTATCAAAGAGAATATTTATAAAATTCTATTTCATTGGTACCTAACCCCGAGCAGGCTGGCTAAGATCTTCCCCGGGTTCCCGGATTTGTGCTGGAGGGGATGCGGGCAAAAAGGAGATATGGTTCATATTTGGTGGAGTTGCCCAAAAATTCAGGTATTCTGGGTCATGATAAAAACATTGATCAGAGAGTACTTGGGGGTGGAGGTTGAGGTGGAACCGCTGACCATGGTGCTGGCCAAACCAATAGATGAATTAGGAACGGCAGAAAGTAAGATGATCACTCATGTAATGACAGCTGCCCGCTGTGTTATTGCGGCTGCCTGGAAAAAGGTAAATGCGCCTTCTAGGCAGACTGTCTTACGGAGACTAAGGGAAATAAAGATGATGGAGCTCCTCACAGCACAGTTGAACCAGAAAACTGACAAATTTCACAAAATTTGGGAAATATGGCCAGGAAACTAGGGACCCCATATAAATAAATACAGAAATACCAGACAAATGGGCTCGTCCTACCCCCCCCCTTCTACCCCTCCCACCCTTCTTTTTCTACTTTTCTACGTTCTTCTCTTTCCTTTGTTAAGCTCATGAGAGACGCGTGTTATATCATTATTTTATTTCAGATGACGAACTGTTAATGCTCTTTGTTGTATGGACAAGTGACACTGTTAAAACATCATATGTATTCCAAGACTATATATTTGTTATGTCTCTCTAAAACAATAAAAATAAATTGAAACAAAAAATAAAAAGCGCACTCACGAACAGAGTAAAAATAATAGCATTTATGAGATATACTCAATCGCCTTGAAGCTGTGAAGGAAATGTATCAGCCTGTCCCGTTGGGTGCCACCTCTGGTGTATCCGTTGGTTCAGCAAGGTGCGCTGGAGCCACCGCAGCCAGATGATGTAATAATCAGCAACACGGTCAGAGACTCCCTCCAGATACACCTCCCACAGCTCTCACTGCTCACCAGCAGCAACTGCAAAACTGGAAGCGACAGCAGTCCCAAGCAAATAGCAACAGCTCCAAGGTACTCTCTCCGTTCGTGCAGTAATGTCAGCCACAAACTCGCCTCTTTGGGAAACGCCCTACGCGTTTCATCACTAAGGACTTCGTCAGGGGTTGAATTCAATGGTCAAAAGGGGTGTCCTTTATATCACCTTTTACTGTTGTGATTGGCCAGTACGGATGGTGGGCGGATACTTTCAATTTCACAATTTAACCCGTTTTCATTGCTGACAACATTATACATGACAATCATAAAGCACTAGAGCCTATTTGTAAGCAGTTTAAACATATTCATACTAACAAATGAAAACAAATAGCTAGATGAATGAACATACAAATAATAAATCTTAAAAGGACAGAGATGAAATATTGGATACATCCAAAAATAACCTACAGTATATATAGAAGTAAAAGAATAACACATAAATAAGCACAGAAAAATATCATTGGAGCAACACACAAGCATAATAAAAATCATAAGAGAAATGCATGACCTGTGAATAGACAAAAAAAAAGAAAAGAAAAAAAGGATATTTATATTAACTGTGTGTAACGGGTATTCCCCCCCCCCCCCAATCGCAGATTATACTGTGGAGGTGTAGGAACATACAAGGTTACTCAGGTGTGGTGCATTACCTGTTGGCTCACAGGAGGGCTGAGCTTCCGCCACGGGGAACCTGGGGTAATTATACTAGGGGTGATCACTTACAACATCTTCTCGGTACAGCGCCTCCACCTGCGATGGCTCCCACCAGTGGGGGAGTTCTTCCTCGCAGGACACATACAAATGAACACATACACTAGATGTAAAATAGCAACGTTCTTTACTATATGCAGAATGTAACTTAACACATACATCAGCAATACACAACAAGATATATGTACCACCCTCTGCCACTAGCTGGCAACTATAACCTTGCCCCTAACTGGGCTATAACCTCCTTAGCCCCTAACTGGGCTATACCTTTACACCCCCTTCCCAACCCCGTGTCCAAAGAGTCCAAGCCCACCCAAGTGTGTGAACAGGCCTGTCACATGTGAGGAGCAAGTTAAAGTTGTGCACTTGTGGAAGGTTGTAAATACCTGCCCAGGTGTCTCTACACCTGGTGTCTTCGCAAAGGTTCTACCGGCGCCGCTTGGTCCAGCGCTGATCTGTACCTCCGCGTGGATGGGGTCCAACCGAACGTCCCACCATAAGGACAGTCTCTGTATTAGCAACACCGCATACAGGAACATGCAGCAGACTCTATCACTGGTCCCTGCACTAGGAACTGCAGCAGGGCCCTCTCTCTCTTCCTGCACTAAGGAATGGCACAGGATCTGTCACTAGGTCCCTGCCTAGTACACAGCTGAAGGGGCACAGGGTCCTTACCTAAGGGCCTGTCCCTATGAACACCCACCCTCTCTAGTGGGGCGATATCAGGACCTCAACTCTAGCCTGGGGATTTCTGGCCTAGAGCAGAAGCTCGCAGCTCTCTGCCCCCCTTCTTTCCCCCTCTGAGTCCTCAGCCTAACTGACTCATGTGCTTCACAACAATGTATCAATCCCCTGCTGCAGAGAATTTGCAAGTCTCAGTGGCTGGCTGGCTGCAGGTGACAGGGATCATAGGGCATTCCCCAGAGGCTGCTGGGAGATGTAGTCCACTCAGGACCTCTTTCCTATGGGGACAGCGTGCGCGATCTCTACTGCGCCTGTGCGAAGATGTAATGGCCGCCGCTATCTTAACTGCATCTGCGCAACCTCCCAGAGCTCCTGCAACCACTTGTAATCGCCACCGCTACCCTTGCCAACCTCTGCGCATTGCGCGAACCTCGCGTCACAACCAAGATGGCGGTGCCCACCGGGAGAAGTCGCCGTCCCCTTACCCCACTGCCACAGGGTAAGACAGGGAGCAAAGGGACATCAGGGAAAACGGGGGTGACACCTTACACTCTCCCCCTGGTTGAAACACCAACGTCCCCGCTTGGAAAACAGTGTCACATTACATAAAGTTACACAATAAAAATGCATTGCATAAACTGTACAACTTAACATGTTGACTGTAACATCACTGATACATGGCATATCACACCCAGAATACCCGACGCCAGCTGAGACCATTTGTGGGGTGCCCCTAACTGATCAGATGGGGGTACCTCACTTTTGCGTCCGTGAGCCTCCCCGGGGTCAATCTCTCGGAGAGCACACCCTAAAGCGACAGCTACTGGCTCTTCGCTACTTCCTCCCCCTGGTGGAAGGAGTAGCACAGTGTCTCTGAAGCAGACCTATACCCGGTCATCCGCGGCAGGGATGCGGTAGACCAGGAGGCCAGGACCTTTCCCGCGGTCCACTACTTGGCGAATGGCACGCTCCTTTTTGGGCTTAAAGGAGGCCAGTCTCCCTGGATCTCCCTTTACAGAGTCCTTGTCCCTATAGTTTTGCGAGGCTTCCACTGAGAAGCGAGCACTGGACAATGTCTCGGTTTCACCTGGCAGGGGGGAAAAAGTAGACACCTTACCCCTGCGGTGATTCACGGTGGCCAACAGGTCCTCGGGGACGCTGTCAATTCCCACCTTGGTGGTATCGGGACCTGCCCCCAGCACTTCTGGGGCAATCCACTTACGCGCTGAAAACTCGGGAGCGTTGGATCCCAGTCCTGGGACCACTTGCATCGGAGCACACGGGCTCACACTCCGCTCAGGAACCGTAGCTTTGGCCTTCTTCACGGCCACCTCCATCGGAGTCGGTGGGGAACAAGGGAGTTCCTTACCACTCGGCTGGCTGACGATGGGCTTCTCCTCTTCCGGAAGGATCGGCGGTAGACACTGGTCCACTCTCTTCTCTGGACAGCTACCTTCTAATGAGGACACCTCCACCAGGACGCGATGCAGAGGGGAGCCCCTTCGCCCGGGCGACCAGACTTAAGGAGCCATCGTGCTCCGCGGTCACCTGGAGGCTCACCCCCAGCACCCCTGGGGCAGTCGACTCTCCCTCGTCGTCTGTAGGTACTGGTCCCATGCCTAGGACCGATGGTACCTCTGTAGTAGGTCGGACTGACCATTGTAGGGCACACGGGCCCACAGCAGGGTCCGCAACATCGGGATACACCTCTTTCAGGGTACACGGACCCACAGCAGACTCTGTATCCTCTGCATCACCGCTGGGGTGGTTCGCCGGTAGGCGCATCGCCACCGATGGGACTTCCACCTCTTCCCCGGAAGATATCATGACAGTATCCTCCGCAAGGTAGTCACCAGATCCTTCTGTAATACAGCCAGTGGTTGTGGGTACGAAGCTGGCGTGCTCCAGTACCTCCACTGCAGTCGCGCTCTTCTCCGCCAAGGGTTCACTTGATTCCTTAGCTGGCTCTGTAGGCTGGGGTACAATAGGCGTCAAGAAAATTGCACCGCAACAATCACATCTGGGCTCCCACGCCAGTGCTCCCCTAGAACAGTCACAGGTGGGGCTAAAGCATTGTGTACACGGCTCCCCATCTACCTCGGTGATCCTGAAGTCTAGTGGCACTTGGGATATGTCGGCTCCCCCGTCATAGGCTTCTTGCAAGCAGGGGCACAGTAGCATAAGGAGATCTATTCCTGGCGCTCGCCAGGGCACATACACATTAGGGTGTATCCCCTGACAGTCTATCTCATCCTCATGCATCATCTCATCCTCAGAGATCAGAGTGTCTATCACAGCGTCCACGTATGGTTGAAGATAACCGTGCTTGCTCCCCCTGGTGGAATCTAAAGGAAGGGCACTTTTTACCAGGGAGTGGTTTTCACTCTGCACTGAGTCACTCACATTACGGGGGCGGGGCTCTGGTTTTCCCGCCAATCCCGGATGGTTTTCTGCAAAATCATTCTGCGCCTTGGGAGCGTTATCACGTGCACGCATCTCACTTGGAGGAAGTTGCCATGGCACGGGGTCAGCGTATACTAAAGGGTAACCCTCAGGGGGACACCCAGGCATAAATAACGTAGACGGTGACTCGGACGGGCATATATCCCTTGAGGATGACACGACAAAAAGCCGCGATCTCAACGGGGACGTGGAAGCTAGCTCTAAGTCTATAAGAAGAGCGTGCTGCCATCCAGGGATTTTACGCATATGCTCATAGATCTCATCTTCAGATATATTGGCGGGAACGCCTTCTAAGGCCACCACACGGCGGGGACTAAGATTATTTATCCTCAAGGCCCAGGCGAGGACCTCGTGTCCGGACTTGACAATCATGGTGGACAAAAAAATAGGACTTGGACAATTTGAAAAAAAAAGAACAGGGCACCCCAGGTCTATCTCAGCAGCGCCTCCAAATGTAACGGGTATTCCCCCCCCCCCCCCCCAATCGCAGATTATACTGTGGAGGTGTAGGAACATACAAGGTTACTCAGGTGTGGTGCATTACCTGTTGGCTCACAGGAGGGCTGAGCTTCCGCCACGGGGAACCTGGGGTAATTATACTAGGGGTGATCACTTACAACATCTTCTCGGTACAGCGCCTCCACCTGCGATGGCTCCCACCAGTGGGGGAGTTCTTCCTCGCAGGACACATACAAATGAACACATACACTAGATGTAAAATAGCAACGGTCTTTACTATATGCAGAATGTAACTTAACACATACATCAGCAATACACAACAAGATATATGTACCACCCTCTGCCACTAGCTGGCAACTATAACCTTGCCCCTAACTGGGCTATAACCTCCTTAGCCCCTAACTGGGCTAGACCTTTACACCCCCTTCCCAACCCTGTGTCCAAAGAGTCCAAGCCCACCCAAGTGTGTGAACAGGCCTGTCACATGTGAGGAGCAAGTTAAAGTTGGTGCACTTGTGGAAGGTTGTAAATACCTGCCCAGGTGTCTCTACACCTGGGTGTCTTCGCAAAGGATCTACCGGCGCCGCTTGGTCCAGCGCTGATCTGTACCTCCGCGTGGATGGGGTCCAACCGAACGTCCCACCATAAGGACAGTCTCTGTATTAGCAACACCGCATACAGGAACATGCAGCAGACTCTATCACTGGTCCCTGCACTAGGAACTGCAGCAGGGCCTCTCTCTCTTCCTGCACTAAGGAATGGCACAGGATCTGTCACTAGGTCCCTGCCTAGTACACAGCTGAAGGGGCACAGGGTCCTTACCTAAGGGCCTGTCCCTATGAACACCCACCCTCTCTAGTGGGGAGTCAGGACCTCAACTCTAGCCTGGGGATTTCTGGCCTAGAGCAGAAGCTCGCAGCTCTCTGCCCCCCTTCTTTCCCCCTCTGAGTCCTCAGCCTAACTGACTCATGTGCTTCACAACAATGTATCCAATTCCCTGCTGCAGAGAATCTGCAAGTTTCAGTGGCTGGCTGGCTGCAGGTGACAGGGATCATAGGGCATTCCCCAGAGGCTGCTGGGAGATGTAGTCCACTCAGGACCTCTTTCCTATGGGGACAGCGTGCGCGATCTCTACTGCGCCTGTGCGAAGATGTAATGGCCGCCGCTATGCTTAACTGCATCTGCGCAACCTCCCAGAGCTCCTGCACACTTGTAATCGCCACCGCTACCCTTGCCAACCTCTGCGCATTGCGCGAACCTCGCGTCACAACCAAGATGGCGGTGCCCACCGGGAGAAGTCGCCGTCCCCTTACCCCACTGCCACAGGGGTAAGACAGGGAGAAAAGGGACATCAGGGAAACCGGGGGTGACCCCCTTACATGTGTGATAGAATATTTTAAGAAATCTTGTTAGGTAAAATTGTAAATGAATGTGAACTTTCTCCCATCTCTATTTTCTGTACCCTTCCCTCCACCCCATTTTTTATTTTCTTCATTCCTCCCCTCTCCCTAAAATAAAAAGGGGTGGGGGGAAAGTAAAATGAAAAAACGGGGAGAAAAGGGGGGGAAGGGAGGTGGGAAATGGAAGAGGGAATGGAAAAAGGGGAAGGGAGTGAAGGAAAAAGGGGAGGGGAAAGAGAAATATGGAGAGGAAGGAATAACAATAAAATACATAATATAGGGGATAAAATAAAATTTTTAGCCTACAGCACCTGGTATTCCCAGGCGGTCTCCCATCCCGACCCTGCTTAGCTTCTGAGATCAGACAAGATCGGGCACATTCAGGGTGGTGTGGCCGCAGCCAAATTATATACCAAATAATATATCATTAATAACCATTAGAATAATCATAGACTGGAGAAAGCAGAATCAGAGACAGAAAAAACCTCAGGACCGATGGGGGCCACAACTCCCCAAAAACGTACAAAAAACCTTTGTGTCAAAGTATGTGTAATCATAGGCATAGACCTAATGTGTCTATACTATTAATTGTATCGTATTGTATTGTATTGTATGTCTTTATTTATATAGCGCCATTAATGTACATAGCGCTTCACAGTAGTAATACATGGGGTAATCAAATAAATAACAGATAATATAAATAACAGATCATGGGAATAAGTGCTTTAGACATAAAAGTAACATTTCGGAAGAGGAGTCCCTGCCCCGAGGAGCTTACAGTCTAATTGGTAGGTAGAACGTACAGAGACAGTAGGAGGGAGTTCTGGTAAGTGTGTCTGCAGGGGGCCAAGCTTTATGTATCGTGTTCAGAATATCCACAGTGCTATTCATATGCTTCTTTAAGCAAGTGTGTCTTAAGGTGGGTCTTAAAGGTGGATAGAGAGGGTGCTAGTCGGGTACTGAGGGGAAGGGCATTCCAGAGGTGTGGGGCAGAAAGTGAGAAAGGTTTAAGGCGGGAGAGGGCTTTAGATACAAAGGGGGTAGAAAGAAGACATCCTTGAGAAGAACGCAAGAGTCTGGATGGTGCATAACGAGAAATTAGGGCTGAGATGTAAGGAGGGGCAGAAGAGTGTAAAGGTTTAAAAGTGAGGAGAAGAATGGAATGTGAGATGCAGGATTTGATCGGAAGCCAGGAGAGGGATTTCATGAGGGGAGATGCTGAGACAGATCTAGGAAAGAGTAGATTGATTCTGGCAGCAGCGTTTAGGATAGATTGTAGGGGAGACAGGTGAGAGGCAGGAAGGCTGGACAGCAGGAGGTTACAGTAATCAAGACGGGAGAGAATGAGGGCCTGAGTCAGAGTTTTAGCAGTCGAGCAACAGAGGAAAGGGCGTATCTTTGTCATATTGCGGAGGAAAAAAGCGACAAGTTTTAGAAATTTTTTGAATGTGAGGGGCGAATGTGAGAGAGGAGTCGAGTGTGACCCCTAGGCAGCGTGCTTGGGCTACTGGGTGAATGATTGTAGTTCCAACAGTAATGTGGAAGGAGGTAGTAGGGCCAGGTTTGGGAGGAAGTATAAGGAGCTCTGTTTTAGCCATGTTGAGTTTAAGGCGGCGGAGGGCCATCCAGGATGATATAGCAGAGAGACATTCAGAAACTTTGGTTTGTACAGCAGGTGTAAGGACAGGTGTTGAAAAGTATATTTGTGTGTCGTCGGCATAGAGGTGATATTTAAACCCAAAAGATGTTATTAGGTCACCTAGAGAGAGTGTGTACAGAGAAAAGAGAAGAGGTCCCAGGACAGAGCCCTGGGGTACCCCCACAGAGAGATCAATAGAGGAGGAGGAGGTGTTAGCAGAAGAGACACTGAAAGTACGATGGGAGAGGTAGGATGAGATCCAGGATAGAGCTTTGTTTCCGAATACCTAGAGTATGGAGAATGTGGAGGAGAAGAGGGTGGTCCACTAAGTCAAATGCTGCAGAGAGGTCGAGTAATATGAGCAGAGTGTAATGACCTCTGTCTTTGGCAGCATGGAGGTCGTCAGTTATTTTAGTGAGGGCTGTTTCCATGGAGTGAGCAGTGCGGAAGCCAGATTGTAGAGGGTCTAGGAGAGAATAGGTGTTGAGAAAATGGAGCAAGCGAGAGAATACAAGACGTTCAAGGAGTTTAGAGGCAAAAGGCAGGAGGGAGACAGGTCGATAGTTAGAAAGACAGGTAGGGTCAAGCTTGTTGTTCTTGAGTAATGGTATGACTGTTGCATGTTTGAAGGAGGATGGAAAGGTTCCAGAGCAGAGGGAGGAGTTAAAAATGTGTGTGAGCGTAGGGATTATAGTAGGAGCAAGAGGTTTTAGGAGATGGGAGGGAATGGGGTGAAGAGGGCAAGTGGTAGAGGGAGAGGAGGCGATCAACAGCGACACATCCTCCTCTGAGACAGTGGAAAAAGAGTCAAGGAAGGCAGGAGGAGAGTTAGGAAGAGGTGTAGGATGGGAGGAAGAAACAGAGGGGATGTTCTGATGTATGGATTCCACCTTTTCCTTTAAATAGTCAGCAAAGTCCTGAGCGGAGATGGAGGAAGGAGAGGCAGCTGAGGGTGGTTTGAGTAGAGTATCAAAGACAGAGAACAGTCGGCGGGGGTTAGACTTGTGCATGTTGATTAGTGCAGAAAAATAGGCTTGTTTAGCTTGCGAGAGGGCAGAGTTGAAACAGGATAGCATAAATTTGTAGTGAAGGAAGTCTGCGAGAGTGTGAGACTTCCTCCAGAGGCGTTCAGAGGAACGAGTGGAGGAACGCAGCATGCGCGTGTGGGAATTTAGCCAGGGTCTAGGGTTAGAAGGGCGAGTGCGGCAGAGAGAAAGCGGGGCATGTAGATCAAGAGACGAGGACAAGGCAGAGTTGTAGTTCCTGACCAGGTTGTCAGGGTCTGTAGCAGAGCTGAGTGAGGAGAGGGTGGAGCTTAAAGTGGACTCAAAGTCAGGTAAGTGAATAGAGCGCAGGTTTCTGCAGAACCGGGGGGTAGATGGAGGTGGCGAAGGGGAGAAGCGAGATAGAGAGAATGAGATGAGGTGATGGTCAGAGAGAGGAAAAGGGGAAATGGAGAAATCAGAGAGAGAAAAGTTTTTAGTGAAAACCAGGTCTAAGTAGTGGCCATCCTTGTGGGTGCTGGCTGCAGTCCACTGTTGAAGGCCAAAAGAAGAGGTTAGAGAAAGAAAGCGGGAAGCCCAAGGGAGAGAGGGGTCATCAATGTGGCAATTGAAGTCCCCAAGGAGAAGAACAGGGGAGTCTGAGGAGAGAAAGAAAGAGAGCCAGGATTCAAAGTGAGAGAGAAAGGCAGAAGGGGAATGAGTAGAGGTAGGTGGGCGATAGATGACCGCCACATGGACCGGGAGAGGAGAGAAGATCTGGACAGTGTGAGCCTCAAAGGAGGGAAAAGCAAGAGAGGGGGGAATAGGAAGGGTTCGGTAACGGCAGAGAGAGGAGAGCAGGAGCCCCACGCCTCCACCCCTGCCATCAGGGCGCGGAGTGTGGGAGAAGGAAAGGCCACCGTAGGAGAGGGCAGCTTCCAGAGCAGAGTCAGACTGAGTGAGCCAGGTCTCAGTTATAGTAAAGAGAAGCAGGGAGTGAGAGAGAAAGAAGTCATGCACAGAGAGGAACTTGTTAGAAAGGGAGCGAGCATTCCAAAGGGCACAGGAGAAAGGGAGAGAGGAGGGAGGGTGGCAGGGGATGGGTATGTGGTTGGAGGGGTTAACACCAGAAGGAGTAGAGATTGCATTTGGCAGGCGAGGACGAGAGCAAGTAGAAATAAGGAAGGGACCAGGATTGGGAGAGATATCCCCAGAAGCAAGGAGGAGAAGCATGGATAGGAAGAGGATGTGTGAGGATGGTTTGTAGGGGTGTGTTTTAGTGTAGGGGATATAGCTGTGTGGTGTCAGAGGATGCAAGTAAGAAAGGAGTTCATGTGAAAAGAGAAGTGGTGAAGGAAGGAGAAATGGAGATATATGAATAGAGTTAGAGACATACTGAGGCTGGTAAAAAGAAGTGCATAATTTGAGAAGAAGTGAAGTCACAGCAAATATAAATGGTAAAGGCAGCATCACAGCAGTAATGATGCAGTCTGGTATTGATGATATCCTCCTTTCCAGCGTAGTTCACATGCAGGAATCAGGGCCAGATGGGGTGTCCACTTCTTCCTTACTTCTTTTGAACTTCCTTTTAAACTTCAGTTGTTCAGTCGTCTTGCCACTTATAATGGGCCACTAACTTCCTTTTAAACTTCAGTTGTTCAGTCGTCTTGCCACTTATAATGGGCCACTAACTTCCTTTTAAACTTCAGTTGTTCAGTCGTCTTGCCACTTATAATGGGCCACTAACTTCCTTTTAAACTTCAGTTGTTCAGTCGTCTTGCCACTTATAATGGGCCACTAACTTCCTTTTAAACTTCAGTTGTTCAGTCGTCTTGCCACTTATAATGGGCCACTAACTTCCTTTTAAACTTCAGTTGTTCAGTCGTCTTGCCACTTATAATGGGCCACTTGGATATGGGCTGCAGGCAGACTAGCTGTTCTGACTGGGTTTATATAGGCCTAAAAAGTCACCTGACAGTGGTTCTGTCTGCTTAATTAGCACATCTGAGGCACATTCAAACAGATTGTTTCCTACACAGGGTGTTCCCTGCCTAGGTGTCAATGCTTAATTTAATTAACAGTTGAAGCAGACAGGATTCAGATATGGGATATTACCTAAGATTGTTTCAGTTGCATATACTGAAACACACACAGCAAAGAGTTGAAGCAGACAGGATTCAGATATGGGATATTACCTGAGGAGAGAAGATGATTTTTGTTAGGGTAAGGGGCCCTTCCTTTTAAACTTCAGTTGTTCAGTCGTCTTACCACTTATAATGGGCCACTTGGATATGGGCATATAATAATGATATTAATAATAAATGCACTTTCCACCTGTTATGTCTATATGGGCCAAAGGAGCACCTATAGTAAAACCAACCAAACTGAGATGAGACAACTATCAATGAGGGGACAGGAAAACCCATCCAAACCAGACCTCAGAGACGCACCTCAAAACATGTTGGTACCATAACACTAAACAACAGTGTTAACATCAATCTGATCATTCAATCCACACGGATGTAATGTACCTAGTACATACATCCAATATGTCTCACACGTACATAATTTCTTAAATCTATCACCTCCCAATATAATAGAAGGAATGGATTCAATACCCATAACTGACAAACTACATGGATTTTTGTTATGTTTACTAGTGTAGTGTCGTGATAAACTGTGCATGGTAAACCCACGTATGACATTTCTCCTATGTTCTAGGAACCGTGTGCCTAAAGTTCTTGATGTTCTACCAATATATTGGAGACCACATTCACATGATATAAGATATATCACAAATGTACTTAGGCAATCATTAACCTTATAAGTATATAAGTAGGTATAAGTTATACCATTTGAAAATGATGTAAATGCATCTTTTTTATTTATGTGTCTACAGGTAATGCAACGATTCCTATCACATGAAAAATTGTGTAAATACATTTGTGTAAAAAGGTGTTTTAGATATCTATGAAATAGCCATAAATTTACAGCAGTTCCATTTATGAATTAATATTTTAAAATAGATTGACACATATATATATATATATATATATATATATATATATATATATCTATATACACACACACACACACACACACACACACACACATACAGGGCTCAACAAATGTACTCGCCCCATTTTGCCTGCTGTCGAGTGCTTACAGGCAGCGGGGTGCGGCGGTCTCCTGGCACTCTCCTGCAATTCCCGTGTCTCCCCCTGCAAATCCCATGAAAATGGCTGTGCAGCATCAAATGACGCCGCGTTGCCATGACAACGGAACGCTACATGACGTCACGTAGCGTCCGGTTCGTCATGGCAACGCAGCGTCATTTGGCGCCGTGCAGCCATTTTCACGGGAATTGGAGGGGGAGACACAGAAGTTGCAGGAGAATGGCGGGAGACGCCGCACCCCACCGCCGATAAGCACTCGACAGTGGGAGGGGGTTCAGTGGGATGGGGGTTAAAAAAACATTTTTTGGGGGGGGAGAGTGATATTTTTTTACAATTTGTCGAGCCACACATATATATATATATATATATATGAAAAACAACAATAACAAAAAATAAGCCTGCAACTAACTAGAAACAGTAACACAAAATAGCTTAAATCAAAAGATAATATGATGCTGTTTACAAAGTAAATTACAGCCTAATGACGGTGCTGGGGACAGATATTAATGAATAGCAAAAAAGGAAAGAAAAAGATGTCCCACTAAAAGCACTCAAGCAAAATAAATATAAATTGATTTATTCAAAAGAGAAACATGAATTACAAAAAAACACAAATAAAACAGTCCCCTTGGAACCCCTGCAGCTGAAAATATGTATAAGCATAGAATAAAGTTCTGTAATATAGTCTGGTCTATGAATGATATAAAGACCAAATATAATGCAATATAGGAAAGAAACAAAACAATGTTATATCCTACTGCATTAATGCTAAGACAGGCCGGTCAATGAATCTATGCTTAATAGCTGTATACTGTAACCTAAATATTGCTAATGATAATATTTAATACCAATGCAGTACCACTCCAATCACCAACAATGAGCATGCAAAGCATGGGACACCCGTAGAAGGTGTAGGTAAGCAATATATATCTATATACTTGTGGGTCACCATGAAATGAAAAACATGCAAGTCCTAAATGGAAAATCCATTGGGTATATATATATATTTTTTTTCTTTAATGATTTCATTGTACAGATAGGAGACATCTGTCCCATTAAACTGAATGGTTTATATTGTGGTTATGGATATCAATTGGCCATAAATCCTCCTCAATGTGATGGTTTACATTGCTGTGGGGACCAGCTGGATATATACGGCTGCTTTTACAGTAATCCATTCACTTCGAAAGAAGCAACAGTTTCATTCGTGAAACGCGTTGGGGAATTGGAGGATTGGGAATAGGCAACACTGCAGAGTACATCAGCGCTCATTCTCACCCAGGGTGAGGTTTAGGAGACGCAGGGAGCGACCCTTACTCTGGTAACATTGTGGCAGTAGCATTCATTATAAACGTGCTCCGTCCTTCCTGTCTGTCTGTGAGTGCATTGTGTTATCACGCTGCACCATGTAACCGATACATTTCGCCTTCACATCGGTACGCACCTCTGTTTCTCGTTATTTTTTTCGGTATCCTGGAAAGAAGAACGGGACCTTTTTTAGAGAGCAGGACTATTAAAGGAATACGCAGGGAAGATCTGTCTTGAATCGTTTTTGGGGACTTTATTCTGGACACTTTACAAAGTATATTTTTAAACCCTTTATTGAGGAAAATGGTATTATATATATATAAGACAAACCGGGAAAAAAGAAGGTATAAGGAGGAAATGGGCCAGGGGGGTATAAGGGGTGATGGGCCTGGGACGGGGTATTGGTGTCACCTCCGCAGCTACTCCAGTCACGGACCGCCTCGCTGACGCGTCACACGGCGTTCCTATGCGCACACGCACGGCTAGGGCAGTACACGCACGCTCAGTGAGAAGCTGCCAACACCTCCCACTGGGAGGGAACTCGGCCGTACACCCGCGTGACGTCAGCGCTCCGCGACGCGCATCGCGCACGCGCGCGGGTTGCTCGGCAACCAAGGCAATCACCAGGAAAGCATGACCTGCAGGCTGTTTCTAATTACTGCTGCTCGGACACCATTGGAGGACCGGACCACACCCTTGCAAGGTAATTGGATCCTCCCTGCATATATACCTGCTCCTGTCTGGCATTCCTTGCTGAGCATAAACTCCTGTTTATGCATTGTGCTCACCGCTGCTGTCTAGTTTTGTCTTGAACTTTGTCTGTCCTGTTTGACCCTGCCTGTTACTTGGATTTCTACACTCTCCAGCACTTTGACCCCGGCTTCGTTACTCGACTACTCTACCTTCTATTACCCAGGACCTTGGCTACGAAACTCTACCTACCCGGACTCTCCAACCCTGGAACACGGCAAGTACCCTGACTACCCTGACCTCTCCAACCCTACGACGCGGTACGACTTGGACTACGCATTCCGGACAGGACTGCGTGGTTGTGGGTCGGTGCCTTTCTATCCCCACCTCAGCCCCGCGGTCTTCCGTCCTGTTTGTGGTGAGCGCAGCGTGACAATATGCTCAGCCCAACAAACATGGACGCCGCTGAGGTGGCCCGACGCTTAGACACCCATGAGGAATGCTTCCGGCAACTTACCGGCTCATTTACACACAAGGAACAACTAGTTTCCCAACTTAAACAAGACGTGGATACCCTGACTGAACAAGTTAGACGTTTAACTGTATCTACCACCAACCCCGTCCCACTCGCAGCCACTCCTGCACTTATCACACCTACCTCCGAACCACGACTACCTGCGCCCAACCGATATGCAGGGGATCCCAGCGGTTGTCGGGGGTTTCTGAACCAGTGCTTCATACAGTTTGAGCTAATGCCCTCTCACTTTCCTTCTTCACGAATAAAGGTCGCATACATAATCTCCCTGCTGACTGACGCCGCCCTGGCATGGGCTTCTCCTATTTGGGAGCAACGCCCAGATTTGATCTCTGACCTCACCCTCTTCATCACCGAATTCAGAAGGGTGTTTGACACCCCAGGGCGTAGGGTTACGGCTGCATCCACTCTGCTTAATATTTCTCAGGGAGACCGTACTGTGGCTCGTTATGCTCTGGACTTCCGGACGGTGGCGGCCGAGACCGCCTGGAACGATGTGGCTCTATCTGCAGTCTTCTGGCAGGGTCTGTCCGAACGGTTGAAGGATGAATTAGCAGCTCTGGATCATCCCGCTGGACTGGAGGACCTGATAGACCTGTGCATCCGGATGGATCAGCGCCTCCAAGAGAGAAGGAAGGAAAGAAACAAACACCCCCGAGGTATACAATCATCTTCCTTTTCCACCATAGGTCCTCTACTCTCCACAACTCCTGTCCTAGATGAACCCATGCAGCTGGGAGGGACTAGCCTTTCGCCTATCGAGAGGCAACGAAGAAGACGAGCGGGACTATGCCTCTACTGTGGCAATAACGGCCACCTGGTATTCAACTGTCCGCTGAAACCGGGAAACGCCAAAGCCCAGTGAGTATAAGGAGGATCACGCTGGGCACTGCAACTTTTCCCCCTCCTCAACCCTCTACGAGGTTTTATCTACCGATCTCCATATCCGGTGAGACCTTCACAGTACAGACACGGGCCTTTCTGGATTCGGGGTCAGGAGGAAACTTCGTGGACCAAAGGTTCGCCTTCAAGAATAAAATACCGTTGGTACCCAAAGATCGACCGGTAGGTCTTGAAGCCATTGACGGACGACCATTGCAGCTCGCGATCATTTCCTTACAAACCATACCCCTTAACATCATGACTAGCGACTTTCACTCCGAGACTATAACCTTTGATGTCATTCACACCCCCTCCTCGAACATCATTCTGGGACTTCCGTGGCTCCGGATCCACAATCCTGTCATTGACTGGACAGAGGCCACACCACTTCGTTGGAGTTCTTTTTGCTTGGAACATTGCATGTCTGCTCCAAAGGCAGTGGCAGGAATGGAGGTCACGGATCCTGACAGGGTACAGCTGCCGGGGATATACGAAGATTTCCGCGATGTCTTTGACAAACGTCAAGCAGAAGAACTTCCGCCACATCGTGCGTACGATTGCCCAATCGATCTTCTACCCGGTACCATGCCCCCGAGAGGAGGATCATACCCATTGTCCATACCTGAGACTCAGGCTATGAGACTATATATCCAGGAGAATCTTCAGAGGGGGTTCATTCGTAAATCCTCATCACCTGCGGGGGCGGGTTTTTTCTTCGTCAAGAAGAGGGACGGAACCCTCAGACCCTGCATAGACTATCGCAGTCTCAACAAACTTACCATAAAGAACCGCTACCCCCTTCCGTTAATAACAGAATTGGTTGACAAACTCCAAGGAGCTAAGATCTTCATCAAGTTGGATCTCAGAGGCGCCTATAATCTGGTCAGAATCAGACAGGGAGACGAATGGAAGACAGCATTCAATACTCGCGACGGGCATTACGAGTACCGAGTTATGCCGTTTGGGTTGTGCAATGCCCCTGCGGTCTTCCAAGACTTTGTTAATGACATCTTTAGAGACCTTCTGGACCGTCATGTGATTGTATACCTGGATGATATATTAATTTTTTCCAGATCCATGCCGGAACATACTACTCACGTCAAACAAGTCTTGCAGCGCTTAAGAGAGAACCACTTATTTGCTAAGCTTGAGAAATGCCATTTCCACCAAAGATCTACCTCATTTCTCGGCTATATTATATCGGACACTGGACTCGCTATGGACCCCAGCAAGGTCAAAGCTGTACTCGAATGGCCCTGTCCTCTCTCCCTCAAGGCTATCCAAAGGTTCCTCGGCTTCGCCAACTATTACCGGAGGTTCATTCAAGGATTCTCATCGGTAGTAGCACCCATCACGGCGCTCACTCAGAAAGGAGCTGACCCTACTAATTGGTCTAACGAAGCTCTCCAGGCCTTCGAGAGGATAAAGACGGCATTCGCCTCAGCACCCATCTTGGTACACCCAGATCCTTCATTACCATTTTCCTTAGAGGTAGACGCCTCCGATATAGGAGCAGGTGCTATACTCTCCCAGAGAAAGAATCCTCAAGCTCCACTTCACCCCTGTGCGTATTTTTCTAAAAAAATTTCCTCCGCTCAAAGGAATTATGACGTGGGTAACCGGGAGCTCCTCGCGATCAAACTGGCCTTGGAGGAGTGGAGACATCTACTGGAGGGTACGGAGACACCTGTCACAATATTAACAGACCATAAGAACCTACTGTACATTGAGGGAGCACGGCGACTCGGGTCTCGCCAGGCAAGATGGTCCTTATTCTTTACACGCTTCAACTTCCTCATTTCATATATCCCAGGCTCTAAGAACATTAAAGCCGACGCGTTGTCTCGACAGTTCCTGGTAGAGGATAGCAGGGTGGAACAGCAGGAGACCATTCTTCCATCCACTTGCATTGTGGCAGCCAGTACTTTCAACGCCTTGCCTGATATTACCAAGGCTCAAAACAACATCCCAGCAGGACTCAAGGTTCCAGAGGATCGTTTGTTCACTCCACTTCTTTACCAGAGGAGCGTCATGGAGTGGGGACATTCATCCAAGACAGCTGGTCATCCTGGCACCAAAAGAACTACTGAGCTCATCGAACGCACGTTCTGGTGGCCCAACATGCGGAGGGACATACGAGCTTTTGTATCTTCATGCGCTATTTGTGCACGGAACAAGACGCCACACAACAGACCTGCGGGTCTTCTTCATCCATTACCGATCCCGGAACGTCCATGGACACACATATCTATGGACTTTATTGTTGAGTTGCCTAAATCTAGAGGCATGGACACCATACTCGTAGTGGTGGACAGGTTTTCAAAACAGGCACACTTCATTCCCATGAAAGGTCTACCCACCGCATCAATGTTGTCCGACGTTTTCATCAGGGAGATCTTCAGGTTGCATGGTACTCCCCGGAACATAGTATCTGACAGAGGATCCCAATTCATTTCACGATTCTGGAGAGCGTTCTGTAAGAGTCTGGACGTCACACTACATTTCTCGTCAGGCTATCACCCCCAGACCAATGGGCAAACTGAACGCACCAATCAGTCTCTGGAACAATTTTTAAGGTGTTTTGTTGCTGATACTCAAGACGATTGGGCAGAACTTCTTCCATGGGCAGAATTCTCCCATAACAATCTTCGGAATGAATCATCTCAACAATCACCATTCATGATCAACTACGGGTTCCATCCTTCTGCGCTCCCTTCTCTTATCTCGAAGTCTGGAGTCCCGGCCGCAGAGGACAAGATCCTTCACTTACAAGACTTATGGCAGAAGATCCATCTAAACCTACAGCACGCTGGTAGACTACAGAAGAGACAAGCGGATCGTCACCGAAGAGAGGTCCCAGGGTACTCTGTAGGACAAAGGGTCTGGTTATCCACCAAAAACATTCGTTTAAAGGTAACTTCACCCAAACTGGCACCACGCTTCATTGGCCCCTTCCGCATCACTAAAAGGATCAACCCAGTAGCCTATCGGCTAGAACTGCCTAAATCTATGAGAATTCCCTCTGTTTTTCACTCCTCCCTTCTAAAACCATACCTTCAAGACTCTTCCTCCAAGGGGCAACCTAAACCGCCACAAACTATACTGGTAGAGGGTCAAATAGAATACGAGGTACAGACTATCCTCGACTCTAGGATGTCCATAGGAGGATTGCAATATCTCGTACACTGGAGAGGCTATGGCCCGGAGGAGAGAGAGTGGATTCCTCATCGTCAGGTACATGCCAACCGTCTCATTTATGCCTTCCACCGTAGGTACCCGGAAAAACCATCTCTGGGTCGCCCGGAGGTCTCCCCTCAAGGGGGGGATACTGTCACATCCGCAGCTACTCCAGTCACGGACCGCCTCGCTGACGCGTCACACGGCGTTCCTATGCGCACACGCACGGCTAGGGCAGTACACGCACGCTCAGTGAGAAGCTGCCAACACCTCCCACTGGGAGGGAACTCGGCCGTACACCCGCGTGACGTCAGCGCTCCGCGACGCACATCGCGCACGCGCGCGGGTTGCTCGGCAACCAAGGCAATCACCAGGAAAGCATGACCTGCAGGCTGTTTCTAATTACTGCTGCTCGGACACCATTGGAGGACCGGACCACACCCTTGCAAGGTAATTGGATCCTCCCTGCATATATACCTGCTCCTGTCTGGCATTTCTTGCTGAGCATAAACTCCTGTTTATGCATTGTGCTCACCGCTGCTGTCTAGTTTTGTCTTGAACTTTGTCTGTCCTGTTTGACCCTGCCTGTTACTTGGATTTCTACACTCTCCAGCACTTTGACCCCGGCTTCGTTACTCGACTACTCTACCTTCTATTACCCAGGACCTTGGCTACGAAACTCTACCTACCCGGACTCTCCAACCCTGGAACACGGCAAGTACCCTGACTACCCTGACCTCTCCAACCCTACGACGCGGTACGACTTGGACTACGCATTCCGGACAGGACTGCGTGGTTGTGGGTCGGTGCCTTTCTATCCCCACCTCAGCCCCGCGGTCTTCCGTCCTGTTTGTGGTGAGCGCAGCGTGACAATTGGGAGGTTTTGTGCCTGGAGGGATATAGGGAGGTAAGGTGCCTGGGTTTGGAATAGGGAGATAAAATGCATGGGTAGTGTGATATAGGGAGGTAAAGTGCCTGGGTAGTGTGATATAGGGAGGTAAAGTGTCTGGGTGGGGAATAGGGATGTAAAGTGCCGGATTAGTGTGATATAGGGAGCTAAAGTGTCTGGGTGGGGAATAGGGAGGTAAAGTGCCTGGGTAGTGTGATATAGGGAGGTAAAGTGTCTGGGTAGTGTGATATAGGGAGGTAAAGTGCCTGGGTAGTGTGATATAAGGAGGTAAAGTGTCTGGGTGGGGAATAGGGAGGTAAAGTGCCTGGGTAGTGTGATATAGGGAGGTAAAGTGTCTGGGTGGGGAACAGCATTGTCCCGCGCTTAGCATTGTCCCGTGCTCAGCATTGTCCCATGCTCAGCATTGTCCCGAGCTCAGCATTGACCGTGCTCAGTATTGTCCCGTGCTCAGCATTGTCCCGAGCTCAGCATTGTCCCGAGCTCAGCATTGTCCCGAGCTCAGTATTGTCCCCTGCTCAGCATTGTCCCGAGCTCAGCAGTGTCCCGTGCTCAGCATTGTCCTGAGCTCAGCATTGTCCAGTGCTCAGCAGTGTCCCATGCTCAGCATTGTCCGAGCTCAGCATTGTCCCGAGCTCAGCAGTGTCCCGTGCTCAGCATTGTCCCGTGCTCAGCATTGTCCGTGCTCAGCATTGTCCGAGCTCAGCATTGTCCCGTGCTCAGCATTGTCCCGTGCTCAGCATTGTCCCGTGCTCAGCATTGTCCCGAGCTCAGCATTGTCCCGAGCTCAGCATTGTCCCGAGCTCAGCATTGTCCCGTGCTCAGCATTGTCCCGAGCTCAGCATTGTCCCGAGCTCAGCATTGTCCCGTGCTCAGCAGTGTCCCGAGCTCAGCATTGTCCCGAGCTCAGCACTGTCCCGAGCTCAGCATTGTCCCGAGCTCAGCAGTGTCCCGAGCTCAGCACTGTCCCGAGCTCAGCAGTGTCCCGTGCTCAGCAGTGTCCCGAGCTCAGCAGTGTTCCGATCTCAGCAGTGTTCCGATCTCAGCATTGTCCCGAGCTCAGCATTGTCCCGAGCTCAGCATTGTCCCGTGCTCAGCATTGTCCCGTGCTCAGCATTGTCCCGTGCTCAGCATTGTCCCGAGCTCAGCATTGTCCCGAGCTCAGCAGTGTCCCGAGCTCAGCATTGTCCAGTGTTCCGATCTCAGCATTGTCCCGAGCTCAGCATTGTCCCGAGCTCAGCATTGTCCCGAGCTCAGCATTGTCCCGTGCTCAGCATTGTCCCGTGCTCAGCATTGTCCCGAGCTCAGCATTGTCCCGAGCTCAGCATTGTCCCGAGCTCAGCAATGTCCTGAGCTCAGCAGTGTCCCGTGCTCAGCATTGTCCCGAGCTCAGCATTGTCCTGTGCTCAGCATTGTCCCGAGCTCAGCATTGTCCCGTGCTCAGCATTGTCCCGTGCTCAGCATTGTCCCGAGCTCAGCATTGTCCCGAGCTCAGCATTGTCCCGAGCTCAGCAATGTCCTGAGCTCAGCAGTGTCCCGTGCTCAGCATTGTCCCGAGCTCAGCATTGTCCTGTGCTCAGCAGTGTCCCGTGCTCTGCATTGTCCTGTGCTCAGCATTGTCCCGAGCTCAGCATTGTCCCGAGCTCAGCATTGTCCCGTGCTCAGCAGTGTCCCGAGCTCAGCATTGTCCCGAGCTCAGCAGTGTCCCGAGCTCAGCATTGTTCCGAGCTCAGCAGTGTCCCGAGCTCAGCAGTGTCCCGAGCTCAGCACTATCCCGTGCTCAGCATTGTCCCGAGCTCAGCAGTGTCCCGAGCTCAGCATTGTCCCGAGCTCAGCAGTGTCCCGAGCTCAGCATTGTCCCGAGCTCAGCATTGTCCCGAGCTCAGCATTGGTCCGAGCTCAGCATTGTCCCGAGCTCTGCATTGTCCCGAGCTCAGCATTTTCCCGAGCTCAGCATTGTCCCGTGCTCAGCATTGTCCCGAGCTCAGCATTGTCCCGTGCTCAGCATTGTCCCGAGCTCAGCATTGTCCCGAGCTCTGCATTGTTCCGAGCTCAGCATTGTCCCGAGCTCTGCATTGTTCCGAGCTCAGCATTGTCCCGTGCTCAGCATTGTCCCGTGCTCAGCATTATCCCGTGCTCAGCATTGTCCCGAGCTCAGCAGTGTCCCGTGCTCTGCAGTGTCCCATGCGCAGCATTGTCCCGTGCTCAGCATTGTCCCGAGCTCAGCAGTGTCCCGAGCTCAGCATTGTCCCGAACTCAGCAGTGTCCCGAGCTCAGCAGTGTCCCGAGCTCAGCATTGTTCCGAGCTCAGCATTGTCCCGTGCTCAGCATTGTCTCGAGCTCAGCATTGTCCCGAGCTCAGCATTGTCCCGAGCTCAGCATTGTCCCCTGCTCAGCATTGTCCCGAGCTCAGCATTGTCCCGAGCTCAGCATTGTCCCGAGCTCAGCATTGTCCCTAGCTCAGCAGTGTCACGAGCTCAGCAGTGTCCCAAGCTCAGCATTGTCCCGAGCTCAGCAGTGTCCCGTGCTCAGCATTGTCCCGTGCTCAGCATTGTCCCGTGCTCAGCATTGTCCCGAGCTCAGCATTGTCCCGTGCTCAGCATTGTCCCGAGCTCAGCATTGTCCCGAGCTCAGCAGTGTCCCGAGCTCAGCAGTGTCCCGAGCTCAGCAGTGTCCCGAGCTCAGCAGTGTCCCGAGCTCTGCATTGTTCCGAGCTCAGCATTGTCCCGAGCTCAGCATTGTCCCGTGCTCAGCATTATCCCGTGCTCAGCATTGTCCCGAGCTCAGCAGTGTCCCGTGCTCTGCAGTGTCCCGTGCTCAGCATTGTCCCGTGCTCAGCATTGTCCCGTGCTCAGCAGTGTCCCGAGCTCAGCATTGTCCCAAGCTCAGCAGTGTCCCGAGCTCAGCAGTGTCCCGAGCTCAGCAGTGTCCCGAGCTCAGCATTGTTCCGAGCTCTGCATTGTCCCGTGCTCAGCATTGTCCCGAGCTCAGGAACACTTGGCCCTTGTGTAAGAGTCTTGTGAGTGAGCAGAGCTGTAATCACAGGCCGTGTTCTCTCCGGGTGATGGGTTAAAGGAATGATCCCATATATCAGGGAAGCCGGCAGCTCTCCAGGGCTGTGCTCAGAGCCAGCGGGAGGAATAGCTTGAGAGATTACTCCATTTATCCCTCTGGCTCTTGTTCTCGCCTCCTGAGTGAGGCACTTTATCATCCAGGTCCTGGCATGAGGTTATAATGCTAAGGACACGAGGACGTGTGCTAAGGAGGCGAATACTTTCACAGCAACTGCCTGGTCCCGCTCTCACTGTGACACGCACGGCTATCTCTCACTGTTACATGCACGGCTATCTCTCATTGTCACTGTCACATGCACGGCTATCTCTCACTGTCACATGCACGGCTATCTCTCACTGTCACTGTGACATGCACGGCTATCTCTCACTGTTACATGCACGGCTATCTCTCATTGTCACTGTCACATGCACGGCTATCTCTCATTGTCACATGCACGGCTATCTCTCACTGTCACTGTGACATGCACGGCTATCTCTGACTGTGACATGCACGACTATCTCTCACTGTGACATGCACAACGATCTCTCACTGTCACCGTGATATGCACAGCTATCTCTCACTGTGACACGCACGGCTATCTCTCACTGTCACTGTGACATGCACGGCTATCTCTCACTGTCACCGTGACATGCACAGCTATCTCTCATTGTGACCGTGACATGCACGGCTATCTCTCACTGTGACATGAACGGCTATATCTCATGCTATGACATGCACGGCTATCTCTCACTGTCACCGTGACATGCACAGCTATCTCTCACTGTCACTGTGACATGCAGGGTTATCTCTCACTGTGACATGCAGGGCTATCTCTCACTGTGACATGAAGGACTATCTCTCATTGTGACATGCACGACTATCTCTCACTGTCACCGTGACATGCACGGCTATCTCACTGTCACTGTGACATGCATGACTATCTCTCACTGTGACATGCACGACTATCTCTCACTGTCACCGTGATATGCACGGCTATCTCTCATTGTGACCGTGACATGCACGGCTATCTCTCACTGTGACATGCAGGGCTATCTCTCACTCTGACATGCAGGACTATCTCTCATTGTGACCTGCACGGCTATCTCTCACTGTCACCGTGACATGCACAGCTATCTCTCACTGTCACATGCACGGCTATCTCTCACTGTCACATGCACGGCTATCTCTCACAGTCACATGCACAGCTATTTCTCACTAGAGCTGCTCCAAGCATAGAGGAGTGTCAGGCGCCGCAGCCATCTCTTCCCCAGGGAGCCCTAGCCCGAGCGACGCCGGCAGCCGACGGTCCGGACGCAGTTACCACAGTACTCACAGCTCAAGGGACGCTCGACTATTCGTGGAAGCCCTGCGACAACTGACCGAGAAAATAGGTCAGTTGGCCCCGGCGCAACCCTACCGCCAATTGAAGGCTTTTTCCGGACTATCACCCACTCCTGTCGGAGAAGAGGGAATCGTAGTATGGAAGGAACATGCCCTCAAGGTAGTGGGGGAATGGACGAGCACCGAAGCGGTGAAAAGACAGCGGCTGATGGAATGCCTGAGGTCTCCAGCGTCTACAATGATGAGTATGCAGAGGGAGCAGAATGGGGATGAAATGGCCAAGCAGCTAGTGGAGTTCAAAGCGGAGGCCTACAGCCTGGAGGACTATGAGAGTGAGCTCTGGGCCCAGTACTATGCCCTCCGCCAGAAAGAAGGTGAGGAGCTGTCAGCATTCATCCACCGTATATAATTGGTGTTGAGGCCGCTACTCACCCGCAGCATCATCCCTGCTTCCAGTGTGGATGAATTCCATCGCAAGCAATTTCTGCGAGGGTCAAGCCCTACCCTCCCTATTGCCAACATGCTTCGGTGTGGCCTCTTGCAAGGGAGTCCACCTACGTTCTTTTGGACAACTGAAGCAGGTGAAAGTACACAAGGCACACAACCGACTCCACGCTCCCAAGAAGTCTAAATACCACCGCAAAGAAGAGAACAAAGGGGCGGAGGTTCCTGCAGCCTTCAGGAGAGCAGCCCAGGGTCAAAGAGAACTCTGAAGACCAGACTCCCCAGAGGCAGCACTAACCAATCTCCCCACCGCATAGGAGATTAGCTCTCCCCTCCACAGCTGGTGAAGGTCACTCCAATCACTGCTACAGCTGTGGACAGAGGGATCACTTTGCAAAGGACTGCCCGGGAAGAGAAACAAACCCCCCAACTAGAATGTTCCATACCAAGTCTATGGTTTGCAAGGTCCAGACCGCAGAAGCAACCTCCCCGCCCTCAGAGAGTGCACCGGAGGCAAAACCCGACGAGACATCATCATCGATCGCTTGCAGTCGGGTGGGACCCGCCGCCATCATACGAGTCGTTGTGGATAGTGTCTATTCATCGGCATTGTTGGACACAGCGTCACAAGTGATCATTGTGTACAGAGAATTCTACAACCAAAATCTCCAACACCGACCCTTGCAGCCGGCGAAGCATATGAAACTGAGAGGACTCAGCAATGAGGATTACCCCATCGACGGGGTAGAGAAGGTTCGGCTGGAGATACTGAACACAGGCAAATCGCACCCTATGGATGTGAAGGCACTGGTATTCCCCGAGAGCATCCCACTTACAGTATAGATGATAATAAAGAGCCCATTAGTAATAAAGTGATATCCAGGGAGTCTTCTTACTTGTAAATGTATCAGATATTCTCTCCAATAGTTTGCAGAGAAAAGAGAAAATGGACATAGTACAATAACCTTTGTATAGAAATGGATACGTACACACACGTGATCACACTCACATGCACCCCAAGGGAAAATCACATTTAGACCACCCAAGGTAGAAAACAAGTGCTCCTTCGACGTCCGTCGCCGCCGATGACTCCATCTCACCGCTCCTGCGAGCATCCAAACAGTTTGCGAGTGGATCAGAGATCCAGTTGGAAATAGGCTGGGGAAGGTGTTGCTGGGTTGTGGCTAAGGTGGCTGGTCTGGTGATGTCTTTCTAGTTTGGCTGCTGGTATCTATATATCTCTTGCTAGGCTGGTATGTCCGGTGGATTTTGGGCATCATATATGACATTGGTGGATTGATATCATGTGTGGGTGCAATCGGACGCTGCTGGTATTTGGGGTACGTTTAACAAAAGCTGTGGCCATTTTATCCTAACTTTGGAGTCTGTGTATTATTGTTTGTGTATTCAGTGGTTAAGGGACCAAGGGGTTAACTCAAGACCTCCTTATGTCAAGTAGCCCCCAGTACCCCTCAGGAATGGGGGCATGTCAGGGGGTGGGAGGATTGAGGCCCCGAGATTAAGGTGTATAGGTTTAGGTGGTGGTCATAACAGGGTTGAGCTTAGATAGGGGTGTCTTTATTAGAACACATTTGGACAAGACGGCCATGCATGTGACAGGCTCTGCTGACCTTGTCCTAGAATAGGCACAATTGCCATCATGTCTTACCCGGCATGGAAAGCGTTGCTTTTGCCACATTACGGTGAAACGCCCGATTACCAGTGTGTTCTTTTGTTGTAGCAGACAGGTCTGACAAAGTCTTCACGCTTTCTGCAACTGCTTGATCAGCTGTTTAGGTCTTTATGCTGCTTTGTAAATCAAAACTTTCTGTGCTGCAGCGTCTATAGCTGGTGCTATTCCAAGAAGTGTCTTCAAATCCGAATGGAAGATTTTGCCAAGAGACATCTCAGGATTTGTATATTATTAATGCTGCAGACCAGGTGGTAGCATGTCTGGCAAAATGGTACTAAATGCATAGTACTCTGATAAGCATTTCAGTGGGGTTTTTAAATGTCCCTAAACTTCTGAGTCTTTGCTCCACACTCAGCAGGATTGCATGCCATGTATCAGGATCCAAAATGTAATTAGCAAAGAAAGCTTTGGGAGTGTCTCAGTATACCGCACCCAGTCTATTTTTACACCTTACGTGTGATTGGCTGGCCAAGCCAACCAGTCAATAACTACAACATCTGGTTGAAGACCAAAGAGAAAAGGAAAGCTTTAAACCGATGTAAAACAGAAACCAAATCAGTGACTTAAAATAAAGTGCATTAAAAGAGGTGGTGGAGCACAAAAAAAACAGATAGGGGGATACTGAGCACAGCACCCCACTTATGGTATCTGCCCAGTGGCCGCAGGGTGGGTGACGCTCCCCGGATAAGGGAGCACACCAGCGCCTGCCAGGGCCCGGAGCAGAGCCTGGCAGGGAAGGGATACCTCCCCAGCCAAACTCTGCTTCCTGGACTTATATATACCCAGTTTGGGTGATGCCAGCAGCAGGTAACGAGGAGGTCCCTGGTCCTATTGTTCCAGGACACTGCGTGCACAAAAACAAAACATATGAGGGGACAACTGCAGGAGGAGGCCCCTCCAGAGTGACAAGAGGGGCTGCAGTCTGGCACAACTAAAATAAATGCGAAACACTGGCTGCTGCTCCTCACAAAATGGGCATGCAGCCGGGGAGTCTGTGAGCTGGGCTAGGTGCTCGCCCGCGCTCAGTGCACCATGGAGGATTCTCCAGCTCAAGTCCCCGGTGGGACGGGGAGCCAAGTGTAATAGAGTTCCGTCCATCAGGACCTCTCGCCCTCGTTAGTTGGTAGTACTCGCCTCCAGATAGTATCGGGGCGGGCGATGTAGTGCACTGTACGGAGCCCCTTCCATGCCACAAAATCACAGCAAGGGTATGTCCCTTCTGGGACTGGGGGCAGGAGGAGCCTGAGGGGGTGGGATTTTGAACCACGCACAGCCGGAGGCGCGGGTATACGGCACTCGGTGCATCGTACTCTGCTATGTTGCCATGAGCAGCCATTGTGTGCTCAGATACTTACGTTAAGGGAGATACGTTTGGATAGTGTATTTTCCTGGTTGCCAGTGGCATGTTTACACGTCAGGAAGCCACGCAGGTAAAAGGTAAATACTATATTCAGGAAACAGGAACAAAATACTGTAATAAAAAAACATCCATTAACATCAGCTAAGGGTCGCGATCAGCTGGAGCATGCTCAGTGCAGCTGTAACTTACACATCAACATTCATTCTGTATGGCATACACCATACTACACGCGTGTATAAATAGTATAAATACTTGTAGTTTGGGCTGCTCCTCTCTGTCTGAGGTGTGCCCGGGGATGGACACGTTTTCAGACGCATACAGTATCTCTGATCTTTAAACTGCTGTCAGAGTATTAAACCCTCCCCAGGAGATGGGCAGACACATAAGACTTACCTGGGTTATCCTCCTTCTGCTTGAACGGGGTAAGTCTACAATATATCTTATTCTATAGCTCAGGGATGCTCAACTGCTGTCCTCAGCCCTCCCCTCCCCCCCTCAACAGGTCAGGTTTTCAGGATATCCCAGCTTCAGCTGAAGGCTGAGCCTCCGATTGAGCCACCTGTGCTGAAGCATGGACTGATTAAGCCACCTGTGCTGAAGCATGGACTGATTGAGCCACCTGTGCTGAAGAGGGGATATCCTAAAAAACCTTTACCGTTGGAGGGGGGTGGGGAATGAGGACTGGAGTTAACCACCCCTGCTATAGCTGATCAGGTGGCTAGAGTTTATTATATTATTATTATTATAATTATTAAGAACTATTATTATTGATCATTTGGTGTAGAACTGAAATGCTTTTTGTTTCAGAAAGGTTAACTACTTCAGCTCTAGAGTCAGCTGCAAAGGCACGGAGTTAATAAGCACCATTTCCTGGTCTCTGAAGGGGTAGATGCATTTTGTATTTGTTTTACATATTCTAATAAAAAATAATATATATATATATATATATAAATATATATATATATATATATATATATATATATATATATATATATATATATATATATATATACACACACACAGTTCTGCACACCAACTGCTTCAAATGATCTAATATAGATGAGCAAAGAAGAAAGAATGCTCTTTTGCTGAAGTGGTTTAAATGCACCTCCCTTTGACACCTCCCGGCCTCAGGCAGCTGACCATCCCTTTTGCCCTTTACACAGTGGGGATTAGTCATTAAATATTATAACTTTATCATTAAAGGAGCCAAGTCCTTTTATTCTGTATTCTTTCCCCCCTGGTTTGGGTTTCTCATCCTGCTTGTAAACTGAGGCACGTTGAATGTGTGCGCTGACTTTCGGCCGAGCTAATTAGTGACCGGTGAAGTGTCCAAACTCCTGTCTGCCGCAAAAAGAAGCGGTCACCAGTGTACTGGGAATTGTCCGTGTGACGGGAGTGGGTAACCAGGCTATACAATAAAGGTTAAGCCTGGCTATACCATCTGCTTACCCCCGAAAAGTGTGGGTCCCTGGCAGCTACGTACTGTAGCACCATAAGCCAGGGGCCAGGTATTGGAACATGCAGAAGTTAGTGATCCCTGCTTTTCCACTTTTCCTGTTCCCTTTGCCCCAGACTCATGAAACCTCCTGAGTGTAAGTTTTAGGGGGGATATTTGGGTAGAACTGCTATTGTTTGCAGGAGTTCGGGGGCCAAAGTTCCCGGTAGTCCTCTAATTCTCCCCGGCGTGCAGGCAGGATTCGCCGGTATGCGGGTTGACTTACACCGGGGCTGCCCAGTGTCCCCCAGACTCCTGGTTTTCGAGCCCAGATATCCCAGTCCTAGTTCTCTCACAGGTAGGGGTCTCCCCAAGTCATATCTTGTATTAAACCATATTTTATTATGTTGGTGCATTTACTATAAATGTCTATTCAGTCAGCCCGGGCATCCACACCGGTGCCGGGAAGTCTGGCTAGATATCGGAGACCGGGATGTGGTGAGGTGTCGGGGTATTAAGTGGCCGGGGCAGGGCCGAGTACTAGATCCGGAAGAACAGAGACCACCTGTGGGGAGGATACTCTGGTCTGCCAGACTCAGTGGAGCCTGCCCAGTGGTTGACTGGGGGAAGCCGCAGAATGTCGGTGCGTTTCACATTGGTCGATCCATATGTCCCACCCGTCATCCCGAGCTGGCTTGCCACGCCACTCCACTGACATCAGCCAAGAGATGAGCCGCCTTTCTATTGGCTAGTGGGAGGGAATTCCCACACTCTGATTGGTCGCTCCTCCTACTTCCATGCTGAACCTAAAACAGCGGAGGGTATGCAAGGAGTTGGCCGACTCGGAGAACGAGACAACCCTGTGACTTGGGACGGTGACGCAAAGGCGGCTTTTCAAAGTTGCTCTGTTACGAATAGCAGAGCAACCGGCTTCATTTTTGGAGCTAGGAAAGCCTGCTGCGCTGAGGCTAAGTCAGACGCGGGGTCCAAGTTCTCGTTTTAGAACGTAGCGGTCGTGGCTAGAGATTCTATCCGAAAAGAGGACCAGGAAGCCCGGGTGGATATCCCGGTCAGGGTAAGCCTTCCGAAGCAGACACCCTGCACCTATTTGAGCCTAGTTTTCATCCCCAGACTCCCAGCAAGTGTGTATTTTGTCTGTATTTTGTGTATTCATTGTGTGTACGCAGGTTTACCCGAATAAACTACATTTTATTCCACTACTGTGTTTTGCCTGGTGACTGATCCCGGTATAAAAGTGTTACACGTCCTGCTATCCCGTGGCAGTCCTTGAGTGTGGCTTTGTGCGGTGGGTCCCTAGCGCGGCACATAGCAGTAAATAAGAAGTCGTTAGCACCGAGGGACGCACAAGAAAAGATGTAGAGGTTAATTCAATAAACCCCGGCCACAAGCAAACTGATGGGGGAAAAAATAGTAATTTTCATTGGGAAAACTTGAGCAGAATTTTAAGCAGTTTGGGCGTTTGTGTCACTTTTTAGTGTTTTTTTTTACCTGACCCACAGCGTGTTTCACGACGACGATTCCCAGCTCCAAATACTGTCTTTGCCTTCGGAGACGCCACATTCTTGCATAAGAACCCTCGATGGAAAACGGGGGGGGGGGGGGGGGGGGAGGGGCTTGTGGGGTGTAGGTAGTTTTCATGTTGGAAAATGATCACGTATTGGCATTTTTTTTATTAGGGGCTAAATTTGATAAATACGGATTTTATTTCGTCCACGTCTCTCTTTTCATGTGTTAATAATAATTTTAAAAAAAAGCCGAAGTTGCTGACTACATTGATTAAGAATAAATGATTACAGATGCAGTTATGTATAAATAGTTTCTTCAAATTTGACTTAAAAAAAAAACACCAAACCACTGGAACAAGTTGTTTCCCCCCACGGAATATCCCCCTTTTGGATAAGGGCGCTCAACTCCAGTCCTCAGTCCCCCCTCCCCCCTCAACAGGTCAGGTTTTCAGAATATCAATTAGTCCCTGCTTCAGCACAGAAGCAAAGACTGAGCCTTTGATTGAGCCACCTGTGCTGAAGCAGGGGATATCCTGAAAACCTGACCAGTTGGGGAAGGGGGGGGGGGGGGGCTTGAGGATTTAAGCTGCGTACCCCTCCTCTAGGATATAACAGAACATGTTGATGTGGCAACCAGCACTCAAGATATCTAATTAGATGAAAGTCTCCAGCTCAGGGACTGTTGTTCTGTTTGTGCTTTTATGTTTAATGCCCTTATTTTATTTCAACTCCCTCTATTCTAATCAAATGAATGTCTTAGTTACGAAGCTCTGCTTTGTAGCCAATATACACGTATTGAAAGATACCCAGGCACAGCGTTTATAACTGCGTGCGGTTGTGGATAGATTTTGGAAGGGCTTTCAGCCTGCTCTCTTCCACGCGTGTCCCTTTGATGCATACAGAGGGTACACATTCACTTGTCTAAATCCACAAGGAACTGAAATGGCCTCAAAATAGGCTCTCCAGTGTAAATGGGACGGCTTCTACTGCGACGTCCTTCTCTTCACATCCGAATAGTGCGGCGCTGGAAGAACATGAAAGGAGTTTATTTTGTGCCTGTAATAATCCAGACACAAAGGATAGGAAGGGGGTGAGCAGAACGGAAAGTGTCCCAATATAACATGGATGATTGGCCAGGCTCTCAGACTGACGCTCACATGCTGTCACGACAGAGACGAGAACACATCCAGGGCACAGCGATGTCAGTGTGTCTAGCCAAGGAGTGGCCGACTCCCGTCCGCAAGGGCCACCGACGGGTCGGGTTTTAAGGATATCACAGCTTCAGCACAGGTGGCTCAGTCAGTCATACGCCACTGATTGAGCCACCTGTGCTGAAGCAGTGATATCTTTAAAACCGGCCTGTTGGTGGCTTTGAAGACTGGAGTTGGCCATCCGTGGTCTAGCCCAGGGGTGCGCAAACTTTTCAGTCTGTGCCCCCCTGCCTGCTCTTTCCCCCCCCCCCTACCTTGGCTCCGGCGTCAAATGACACCGCAGGGTCATGTACACTGGCGACACACTTTATTCGAGCTCGGCTAGTCCCACGAATTCGGGTATACCCGGGTGTATTGAGGTTTGTGACTGTTTTCTGCCCGAGTGCATTGAGGTATTTTCCAGGCAGGGATTGAAGCATTTTATTCCCACTGGCTGCAATACTGCACAGTATATATATATATACTGCATTACAATTCATGAATTTATGCCATCTGGTAGACACGCGAAGCATTGCAGCCTATTAAATCCTAATCATTATCATTTAAAAGATCAGCCGCCCGTCAGCCAGGCATGAACCCAGGCTGGGAAGGCAAACGCAACGGGGCTTGTCAGAGGTGAGGAGCGGCGCATTCCAGGTATCTGCCAGGTACATACCGGGTATTTGCTCGAATAAAGTGTGTCGGTGCAGTAGCCATGGCAATGCGACATCAAAGTGACCCCGCAGGGTCATTTGACGCTGGGTTGCCATGGCAATGCGTCGCCCCAAGCCAAGGTTAGGGAATTTACATAGGCCTCTCGCTGTCCCCAGGCATTTAATTTAAATACCTTCGGGGGAAACGCGGGGCCTCCATAACCACAGTGCCCCATCCAGAAGGGGGCGCCCCCCCACGCAGTTTGCGCACCCCTGGTCTAGCCTGTACATCTTGTAATGTATTTGCTGTATGTGACCTGTCACCATCACTGAAATGTCAGGTGACACATCCATCCCCATTTCTCCGTATTCCCCTTGCTGCTTCCTAGCATTACACTGTCACCTAGAACCCTCACTCTGTGCCAAGTGCACCAATTACTGCGTACAAACACCGCATAACCATGTGTCCCGGCAGCTTCCTAGCATTACACTGTCACCTAGAACCCTCACTCTGTGCCAAGTGCACCAATTACTGCGTACAAACACTGCATAACCATGTGTCCCCGGCAGCTTCCTAGCATTACACTGTCACCTAGAACCCTCACTCAGTGCCAAGTGCACCAATTACTGCGTACAAACACTGCATAACCATGTGTCCCGGCAGCTTCCTAGCATTACACTGTCACCTAGAACCCTCACTCAGTGCCAAGTGCACCAATTACTGCGTACAAACACTGCATAACCATGTGTCCCGGCAGCTTCCTAGCATTACACTGTCACCTAGAACCCACACTCAGTGCCAAGTGCACCAATTACTGCGTGCAAACACTGCATAACCATGTGTCCCCGGCAGCTTCCTAGCATTACACTGTCACCTAGAACCCTCATCCAGTGCCAAGTGCACCAATTACTGCGTGCAAACACTGCATAACCATGTGTCCCCGGCAGCTTCCTAGCATTACACTGTCACCTAGAACCCTCACTCCGTGCCAAGTGCACCAATTACTGCGTGCAAACACTGCATAACCATGTGTCCCGGCAGCTTCCTAGCATTACACTGTCACCTAGAACCCTCACTCAGTGCCAAGTGCACCAATTACTGCGTGCAAACACTGCATAACCATGTGTCCCGGCAGCTTCCTAGCATTACACTGTCACCTAGAACCCTCACTCCGTGCCAAGTGCACCAATTACTGCGTGCAAACACTGCATAACCATGTGTCCCGGCAGCTTCCTAGCATTACACTGTCACCTAGAACCCTCACTCAGTGCCAAGTGCACCAATTACTGCGTGCAAACACTGCATAACCATGTGTCCCCGGCAGCTTCCTAGCATTACACTGTCACCTAGAACCCTCACTCAGTGCCAAGTGCACCAATTACTGCGTGCAAACACCGCATAACCATGTGTCCCGGGCAACTGGGAAGGTTTGTTACAGTGTGAGCACAATTATCCCTAATTGGGAGGACAGTAATGTGATTAGAATGCAGGATTCAGGCACGTGTTGCTTTGATAGAAGTCATGCAAAGTACTGTAAGTGTGTGCGTGCTTTATATAAGTATTATAACGCGGAGCATTGGTAGGTACTTAGTACTGGCCTTTACAACCACTGCCCCATGGGTCAAAATGTGCCCGGGATAGATGTATTTGAGGGATTAAGAGCCAGTATTAGCTGTCTGCAGTAATAATGCTGGTCCCATTTGGCTCCATTTCTAGGCTGAGTGATGCACAGGCCTCTGCCCCTGCCTGTGCTGCACAGATACACTTGTGATCTCTCACAGACAACGTGCCGGGTTCTGCGCAGGAAGAGGCTCTGTGAGAGGAATGAGAAGGTGCGGCAGTATGATCAGCTCTCCTGCTCCTGCTCTGTAACCTCTTATTGCTGCTGTGTAGGGAAGGAGGATTGCGGAGCTCTGTGTGCGCTTCTGTGACACACCCCAAGTATAATGGGTAACGATTCTCTGAGTAAAAGGCTTATAGCGCCTTTATGACTTCACACAGACAGTTGTAGCCCCTTAAATGGTTGGATGCTACTAACACAATGCAGTGTAAAGTCCCGCAAGCCCCTCTTGTGGTGCAGCTAAGTGTAGATAAGTGAGTGTATGGAGACGCCCGTGTTTAGAGCTCCCCGTGGAGCTGCCTTTGTTTACCTGAAGAAAATGTTTCATTAGCAAAGGAGACTAATTCAATTCTGAAGGTTATAGTTTACACCAAATAAGACCAGCACAGAAACAGCTATGAGAGTGAGTCAGGCCAGTGAGTTGTATATTGCTTTGTATGTGTAACGGTGTTTCCCCCACCGATCGCAGATAGGGGCCATAACAGGGTGTGTGGTGCATATACCTGCTGGCAACATTAGGGCTGAGTCGTCCGCCGGTGGTAGTGGGGACACAGGAACAGGCTTCTGGGGTTCATACCCCACATATCTCCTTAGCAGTGCAGCGCCTCCATCTGCCGTAGGCTCCAGGAACTGAAGGTGATCTCCCACGGTAGAACTTATTACCTCTTCCCCCAGTAAGGTCATGCACCAGGCAGGAGGTATACTGTAACAACAGGAATGGTTTATTACTATACACTGAAGTAACAGGAACAAGGCAGGATCTGTCCAATACAGTCTCAGGATTACCCGGATGATGGTCCCTGGACCACCACTACAGGCCAAGGGCACCCGCAGCTGTCCTTGCTCTTCCCCACCTCCCTAACAGAGGCAGAGGTATGGTCCACACTCACTCTCCCCCGGAGGGAAGAGCACATGGGAAGGTCCCAATCTCAGGCTCCCCGTTGTGTGACCTGCCTTCCTCAGAGGGGAAGGAACACTACTCAATTGAGGGCGGTCCTGCCCTTAAGTACAGCCAGGAGTCAGGCACCCCATTGTCCCAGCTACAACAGGATGTAACACCCCCTGCCTGGCAACCTGATAGTACCAGGGGTTACTGCCAGCCCAAGGGCAGAATAGTAGCCATCAGGTGACCTGGCTACATATGTAAATAGGATACCTGCACTGCGCTGCGGCTAGCAGCTCCTCTGCCTGTGAGAGGATAATGTGCCTGGACTCTGTACAGTACTCTGACTTCCCTTTCTGCTCCCTATGTGCCCTTTGCTTGTCTTCCAGTTTCAGGGGCATATTTATTAAACTGCTCTAGTGCGGATCAAGGCCCAATCAAACAAAACTCCCATTGACTTTAATAGTCGTTTCTGTGGAATAGTGCCCCGATGGGCACTATTGCAGTTTAATGAATAACTCATATATTTGAGAATCAGATGTTCAGGTTCCCTGTGTGCATTACTCTGTGACTCCAGTACGTGTGTCTCAGCATTACATGTTTGGGTTCCCTGTGTGCATTACTCTGTGACTCCAGTACGTGTGTCTCAGCATTACATGTTTGGGCTCCCTGTGTGCATTACTCTATGGCTCTAGGTTCCAATACACGTGTCTCCGCATTACATGTTTGGGTTCCCTGTGTGCATTACTCTATGGCTCCAGGTTCCAGTATGTGTGTCTCAGCATTACATGTTTCGGTTCCCTGTGTGCATTACTCTATGACTCCAGGTTCCAGTACGTGTGTCTCAGCATTACATGTTTGGGTTCCCTGTGTGCATTACTCTATGACTCCAGGTTCCAGTACGTGTGTCTCAGCATTACATGTTTGGGTTCCCTGTGTGCATTACTCTGTGACTCCAGGTTCCAGTATGTGTGTCTCCGCATTACATGTTTGGGTTCCCTGTGTGCATTACTCTGTGGCTCCAGGTTCCAGTACGTGTGTCTCAGCATTACATGTTTGGGTTCCCTGTGTGCATTATTCTGTGGCTCCAGGTTCCAGTACGTGTGTCTCAGCATTACATGTTTGGGTTCCCTGTGTCATTACTCTGTGACTCCAGTATGTGTGTCTCTGCATTACATGTTTGGGTTCCCTGTGTCATTACTCTGTGACTCCAGTACGTGTGTCTCAGAATTACATGCTTGGGTTCCCTGTGTGCATTACTCTATGGCTCCAGGTTCCAGTACGTGTGTCTCTGCATTACATGTTTGGGTTCCCTGTGTGCATTACTCTGTGACTCCAGTACGTGTGTCTCAGCATTACATGTTTGGGTTCCCTGTGTGCATTACTCTATGGCTCCAGGTTCCACTACGTGTGTCTCAGCATTACATGTTTGGGTTCCCTGTGTCCATTACTCTATGGCCCCAGGTTCCAGTACGTGTGTCTCAGCATTACATGTTTGGGTTCCCTGTGTCCATTACTCTATGGCCCCAGGTTCCAGTACGTGTGTCTCAGCATTACATGTTTGGGTTCCCTGTGTCCATTACTCTATGGCTCCAGGTTCCACTACGTGTGTCTCAGCATTACATGCTTGGGCTCCCTGTGTGCATTACTCTATGGCTCCAGGTTCCAGAACGTGTGTCTCAGCATTACATGCTTGGGCTCCCTGTGGCATTACTCTATGGCCCCAGGTTCCAGTACGTGTGTCTCAGCATTACATGTTTGGGTTCCCTGTGTGCATTACTCTGTGGCTCCAGGTTCCAGTATGTGTGTCTCAGCATTACATGTTTGGGTTCCCTGTGTGCATTACTCTATGACTCCAGGTTCCAGTACGTGTGTCTCCGCATTACATGTTTGGGCTCCCTGTGTGCATTACTCTATGGTTCCAGGTTTCAGTACGTGTGTCTCCGCATTACATGTTTGGGCTCCCTGTGTGCATTACTCTATGGCTCCAGGTTCCAGTACGTGTGTCTCAGCATTACATGCTTGGGCTCCCTGTGTGCATTACTCTATGGCTCTAGGTTCCAATACACGTGTCTCCGCATTACATGTTTGGGTTCCCTGTGTGCATTACTCTATGGCTCTAGGTTCCAATACGTGTGTCTCAGCATTACATGTTTGGGTTCCCTGTGTGCATTACTCTATGGCTCCAGGTTCCAGTACGTGTGTCAGCATTACATGTTTGGGTTCCCTGTGTGCATTACTCTGTGACTCCAGTACGTGTGTCTCAGCATTACATGTTTGGGTTCCCTGTGTGCATTACTCTGTGACTCCAGTATGTGTGTCTCAGCATTATATGTTTGGGTTCCCTGTGTGCATTACTCTATGGCTCCAGGTTCCAGTACGTGTGTCTCAGCATTACATGCTTGGGCTCCCTGTGTGCATTACTCTATGGCTCTAGGTTCCAATACGCGTGTCTCCGCATTACATGTTTGGGTTCCCTGTGTGCATTACTCTATGGCTCCAGGTTCCAGTACGTGTGTCTCAGCATTACATGTTTGGGTTCCCTGTGTGCATTACTCTGTGGCTCCAGGTTCCAGTACGTGTGTCTCAGCATTACATGTTTGGGTTCCCTGTGTGCATTACTCTGTGACCCCAAGTTCCAGTATGTGTGTCTCAGCATTACATGTTTGGGTTCCCTGTGTGCATTACTCTATGGCTCCAGGTTCCAGTACGTGTGTCTCAGCATTATATGTTTGGGCTCCCTGTGTGCATTACTCTATGACTCCAGGTTCCAGTATGTGTGTCTCAGCATTACATGTTTGGGTTCCCTGTGTGCATTACTCTATGACTCCAGGTTCCAGTACGTGTGTCTCAGCATTACATGTTTGGGTTCCCTGTGTACATTACTCTGTGGCTCCAGGTTCCAGTACGTGTGTCTCAGCATTACATGTTTGGGTTCCCTGTGTACATTACTCTGTGGCTCCAGGTTGCAGTACGTGTGTCTCATCATTACATGTTTGGGTTCCATGTGTGCATTACTCTATGGCTCCAGGTACCAGTATGTGTGTCTCCGCATTACATGTTTGGGCTCCCTGTGTTATTACTCTGTGACTCCAGTATGTGTGTCTCAGCATTACATGTTTGGGTTACCTGTGTGCATTACTCTATGGCTCCAGGTTCCAGTACGTGTGTCTCAGCATTACATGTTGGGGTTCCCTGTGTGCATTACTCTGTGGCTCCAGGTTCCAGTACGTGTGTCAGCATTACATGTTTGGGTTCCCTGTGTGCATTACTCTGTGGCTCCAGGTTCCAGTACGTGTGTCTCCGCATTACATGTTTGGGCTCCCTGTGTTATTACTCTGTGACTCCAGTACGTGTGTCTCCGCATTACATGTTTGGGTTCCCTGTGTGCAACTCTATGACTCCAGGTTCCAGTACGTGTGTCTCAGCATTACATGTTTGGGTTCCCTGTGTGCAATACTATGACTCCAGGTTCCAGTACGTGTGTCTCCGCATTCCATGTTTGGGTTCCCTATGTGCATTACTCTATGACTCCAGGTTCCAGTACGTGTGTCTCCGCATTACATGTTTGGGTTCCCTGTGTGCATTACTCTATGACTAACCTGCATGTATAACCTGTAACAGGTGGAGAGGGAGCAGCGCTGGAGATAACGGCTAACGATGCAGCAAACTTCCTGGTGGGCAAAGACATCATCCTGAATATCTTCTACACGAGCACATCGCAGAGTCCCATAGTCACCTGGGCTAAGGATTCCCGTAGGGTGGTCATATGGGGGAATACCAATTATAATGTCTCTCAGGCTTACAGAGGAAGACTGCAACTCTTTGGTCAAGGCTCACTTAATATCACCAATGCTTCCCCCACGGACTCTGGAACATACACTGTCACTGTGGTCACGTTGGACGAAGAAGATGCTACAAAAACCTTCCAGGTGAAAATATATGGTAAGTGAATGAGAGAAGGTGGTTTCCATGGTCTCTGACTCGGTAAGTGTATGTGAGAAGGTGGTGTGACGGTAGGGGGTAGCCAGTCCGCATAATAAAGGTTAAGCCCGACTGGTTGCCCCTGAAAACCATGGGTCCCTGGCAGCTAAGTAGCACCATAAGCCAGGGACCCTGTAATGTAACCTTTAAAAGTCAAAGGTCAAAGTCTACCCTGCTTTTCCACTTTACATGTTCCCCTTGCCCCAGAAACATGAAACTTCAGGAGTATAAGTTTTAGGAGGGATATTTGGGTGGAAATGCAGTTATTTTGTTTGCAGGAGTTCGGGAGCCAAAGTTACCGGTAGTCCACTAATTCTCCTCGGCGTGCAACCATCATTTGCCGGTAAGCGGGTTGAATTACATCGGGGCTACCCAGTGTCCCCCAGACTCCTGGTTTTCGAGCCCCCATATCCCAGACCCACACGTTTGTGTATTGGTTTTCGACATGGTTTTGATTCTAAAAATGTTCTGTGTTTTTTATTTGAATTTGGTTTTACACAAACTCGATTTGTTTGGATTCAGTGTTGGATCTGGTGTAGAATTTTACCAAATTATGGAAAAAAGTAACGTAAGGTTGAAAGATCATATAAAGCATGGATAAATGCTTATAAAAAAACTTATAAAATAATAAAAAAAGATTAGAAAACATAATTATAACGGAAACTTAAACACCTCAAGTTTTCAACTCCAGTGTTACCAGTCAGTGATAAGGATTCCCTTCCTCTTTTTATGTACTCTACATGGTTAACTTAAGAAATGGCACGAATCCTACAGGGTCACCTTCCTCCACTATCTACAGTTCCCATTCCTGCCCCAGCAGCCCAGCTTCATGGAGTAGTTTCAGCCATGGAATGCCCGTTACCCTAGGTGTTTATCCCAACTCAAAGGATTGTTGCCTCTTGGTCTTGGTCAACCCAAGGTCACGAACGTGTGTGCATGGCCAATCTTAAATTATCCCAGAAAAACGGTTCTTTCTATCTCTTCTCTTGAGGCCAATTCTGTACATTAAAAACTGTTTGTATGTGAACATTTTCCCCGCACATGGAAAGATATATAACCCCCTTACCAGGAGAAAGGAGGAAGATAGTAAGACTGAAAGTACAAATGTCAAGAAAAAAGATGTATGAAGTTTATAGGGCTGAATATTTGAGAAGGAGATCACCCACTCAATGTTCTTCAGTTGTTTCTTCTTAATGTGAAGCCCAGGTACCAGGTACGTTTTGAGGTGTATCGCACACAGAAGGACATAACACCCTCAACCACGAGAAACCACCTTTACGCTCTCTCTCATTTTGAGGCATATCCCACACAGATAAGTTTTCAACAAAGTTGAAGCTGATGACACATACCCTGAAGTGGTAATAACATAGGATATTGCACTTTCTTAACTGTTTATTGTTTTCAACAATGAACTCAACTAAAGACTTAACCTACTCAACCTGGAGTTTGTTTGAGTTAGACCAGTGACATCGAGCGGGACAGTTGTAGAAAAGAGGAGGAAGTGGGGGGAGGGGGGAGGTGGAGATTTGAATTGGATTTGTTGAACAATCTAGTAGCATGGACTTTGTGCCATGGAGAGGCTACCTCCAGCTGAGCGCTCTTATTTTGTGCCGTAGCCGTATGCCACGCGCTAAGAGAATACTCAATCCCAATGAAAGACATAACATACTTATATAATATGTCGCTCTCTCATCTCTAAACTTGTGGTGTATCCTGCATGGGGGGGGGGAGAGGTGTGATGGGGGGGTAGCTATCCCACTGTGACCCTAAGTCCCCCAAAAAAGTAGGACATGCAGTGCATGGGTCACCTTCCCTGGCATGAATAATGTTGCAAAAAGCATTTAGTAGGGTCGATCAATAGTCCAATACTAATTCCAAAGCCAAGAATTAGCCCTCTAGGGGGAAGTAAACCAGTGACCCTAAGTCAACCCCAAAATTAGGACATGGCCATGCATGGAGTACCCCTACCACTCCATATAATTACAGCATCAGACGAGTATATATGAAACCGATAACATATTGATGTTTTATAGCACTGTACACTGCAGTACTAGCATGAAAGGTGGCACACATTTTGGCTTACTTGCTTACATGAAAGGTGGCACACATTTTGGCTTACTTGCTTACATGAAAGGTGGCACACATTTTGGCTTACTTGCTTACATGAAAGGTGGCACACATTTTGGCTTACTTGCTTACATGAAAGGTGGCACACATTTTGGCTTACTTGCTTACATGAAAGGTGGCACACATTTTGGCTTACTTGCTTACATGAAAGGTGGCACACATTCTGGCTTACTTGCTTACATAAAAGGTGGCACACATTCTGGCTTACTTGCTTACAATGAAATAAGTAAAAAAAATTACCTTTAATAAACAAAACAACTCTGTGAAACTTACTAGATGAATGAAACAAAGGTGGGACGGAGTGCGTTTGGAAGAAATAAGATGAGGGAACCTTCTCTCGTGCTACAAGGGGAAAGTGTTCAACCAATTTATTCTGCCTGTGCTCGCGTACGGATGTGAAAATCCGGCGCCCCTGGGCGCTTAGCTGTTGCGGCCGCCTCCTTGTTGCCACCATATCCTCCTCCTGAACCACAGCGTCAAATGATGTCGCAGACGTCACCAACGTGACATCGCACGGCGTTGCATTGTCATTTGCCGCTGTGACATCGCGTTGCCATGACAACGAGTCATCGTGGTAACGTCCGCAGCGTTATTTGACGGTTCAGAAGGAGGAGGGGGGCGGCAGGTAAAGATCTGGCCGGAACAGCTAAGTGACTTCCCATCAGGCCCAACAGCGGCAAAAGTATATGTGGGCGGACATTTTTGCCGCCCCCAAATTTTGCCACCCTTAGCCCGGGCCTAGTGGGAAATCCGCCACTGACCATCAGTGAACAAAGATGGTACTGGACTGAATTCCAAGGGAAATTTAAAGACCAAGACGATAACCAAAAGTAAGATGGGAGGAGCAGTGGATCGACAAGGGCTGCTGGTATATTCATTGACTAAACACACACAGACACACACATGTGTATGTGTTCAGTCAATGACTCTGCATCCCACTTTACTATCCCTATCCCTGTAACATGAACCATCAATCTATGAAGTGATGAATGGATAAAATATTATGGGATTAAAATGCGTTTTTGCGTTCAAAATAGCAACATTACTATCATCTCCCCTAAACGACTTTAATGACTATCCCTTTCTCAGAGGTGATACTGTATCTCCGGCATTGTGAGATTGTAAAGTGTTAGGAATGATGGGATAACATTGAAGGAGACGGATGGTTTTGCCACTGGCTGAATGCTTGCCCTTTGACAGAGTATCAGAAGACCTTCGCTTGCTGGTAGTTATTTAATGTCCATGTTGTCGCTCCCTGTGTCTTTGTTGCCTGCAGAACCTGTGGAGAATGTATCTGTGAGTTCCTCACCCGCAACAGTGAATGAAAGGTCCCCCGATGTGAACCTGACCTGTACCGTGTCCCGGGGAGAAGGAGCAGTGCGGTGGGATAAGGATGGGAACCCTCTGCGTGGTGACTCTGGTTACAACCTCCTAGATAGAAGCCGGACACTGCAGATAATGCATCCTAACATGACTCACAGTGGAAGCTACTCCTGCAACATATCCAACCCGTTGAGCAGTGGCCGGGGCAGCTATACGCTCAGTGTTCCTTGTGAGTAGCCCCGGTAGGGAGCGGCCAGTAATGCGTTTGTCACAGGAGTCATTGCTAAGGGGATTGAAGGCGGAATGGGACATTTGGTCACCGCCGTTTCGCCGTGACCAAATGGCTGCTGGCTGTTTGCCACAACTCACCCAGCCGATCCGTCGCTGGGATCCCTACCGTCGGCCGCTTTAAAGGTGAGTTATGTTACTTTAGGGTATGGTATAAATTTAAGGGGTTGTAGCAGTTACGGTAGGGGTTTAGGGGTTAGGGTAAGGGTGTAGGGTAGGGTTTTTATTAGGGTAAGGGCGTAGGTAAGGGTGTTTTAGGGTAAGGGGTTTTAGGGTTAGGGTAAACGGTTAGGGTAAGGGGTTAGGGTAGGGTTTTTTAGGGTAAGGGGTTACGGTAGGGGGTTGTAGGGTAAGGAGTTAGGGTAAGGGGTTGTGTGGTAAGGGTAGGGGTTGTAGGGTAAGGGGTTAGGGTAGGGGTTGTAGGGTAAGGGCATAGGGTAGGGGTTGTAGGGTAAGGGGTTAGGGTAGGGGGTTGTAGGGTAAGGAGTTAGGGTAGGGGTTTTTATGGTAAGGGCTTAGGGTAGGGGTTTAGGCACTTACCTTAGCGGCAAAGTGGCTGGCGGGGGCAGTTTCCGGTGGCGGGGTGAGTCGCAATGAAACACCAGCAGCCATATGGTCACGGTAAAACGTCCTAGAGCGATTTGAAGGGGATAGTGTGATACATTTCAGTACTGCAGCAGTCTAAGATTGAGGTGAGATAATCATAGAAACATAGAAAGTACCCGCAGATAAGGACCACCTCTCCCACCCAGTCTGTGCATGTCCTATCCGCTGTAGCAAAGCTTTCTTCTGTATTTAGGATTTAGCTTTAGGTCTATCCCACGCATTTAGGAATTCCCATCGTGTATTCTCCTCTACCACTTCTGCTGGGAGGCTATTCTATGCATCACTACCCGCACATCACCCCTGAGCCTGACACCCAGTTTCACAGCATGGCCTTGTTCTAGCCCTGAGCCTGACACCCAGTTTCACAGCATGGCCTTGTTCTAGCCCTGAGCCTGGCACCCAGTTTCACAGCATGGCCTTGTTCTAGCCCTGAGCCTGGCACCCAGTTTCACAGCATGGCCTTGTTCTAGCCCTGAGCCTGGCACCCAGTTTCACAGCATGGCCTTGTTCTAACCCTGAGCCTGGCACCCAGTTTCACAGCATGGCCTTGTTCTAGCCCTGAGCCTGGCACCCAGTTTCACAGCATGGCCTTGTTCTAGCCCTGAGCCTGGCACCCAGTTTCACAGCATGGCCTTGTTCTAGCCTTGAGCCTGGCACCCAGTTTCACAGCATGGCCTTGTTCTAGCCCTGAGCCTGGCACCCAGTTTCACAGCATGGCCTTGTTCTAGCCCTGAGCCTGGCACCCAGTTTCACAGCATGGCCTTGTTCTAGCCCTGAGCCTGGCACCCAGTTTCACAGCATGGCCTTGTTCTAGCTCTTCTCTTTCCCCGTCCCTTATCTACTCCAAGCTGTACATTTGAAGGTCTTCCCGTGTTTCCTGATGAGTATTATAATGTGAACCCCGCACTATTTTAGTGGCTCTTATTTGCACAATCTCCCACATATTAATGTACTTCTGGAGATATGATCTGAACACAGTGCTTGAGGTGGGATCTTACCCATGATCTATTCAGAGGCATCACCACCCCTCTCTTTCTGCTGTTATTCCTCTTCCTACAGTATACAACCTACATCCTGCTGAAATGAGGACTCCCAGGTCCCTGTCCTCAGCAGCAGCTGACATTATAGGGCCACTAATACTGTACATTACTGTGTCTTTGGATTTTTATGAGCCAAATGCATGATATTGCACTTTTTGGCATTAAATTGTAGTCACACCACTTTTAATCATTCTTCTTAAGTTACCTAAATCCTTCATCGTTTTGTTTACCCCTCCTGGGGTGTGAATCCTGTTACTTATCTCTGTGCCATCGTCACAAAGACATACACTCCCTTCCAGACCATTTGTAATGTCACTAATATAGATAGAAAAATGACACAGGGGCCAGTACAGATCCTTGGGATACTTCACTGTCCATATTCCCCTCCTCTGACTGTACATGTGCCCCACATCTCTGCCACATATCATGCACCACAAATCTCTGCCACTTATCATGCACCACAAATCTCTGCCACTTATCATGCACCACAAATCTCTGCCACTTATCATGCACCACACATCTCTGCCACTTATCATGCACCACACATCTCTGCCACTTATCATGCACCACAAATCTCTGCCACTTATCATGCACCACACATCTCTGCCACTTATCATGCACCACAAATCTCTGCCACTTATCATGCAACCAGTGTCTTATCCATTCAACCCGCTCAGAATCCAATCCGAAGCAACTTGTTTATCAGTCTTCTATGAGTGTCAAAGGCCTTATTAAAATCTAGATGTGCCAAATCTACTGCTCCACCTTTATCTATTACCTTAGTCACCTAGTCAAATACATCAGTTAAGTTTGTTTGACATGATCTTGCCCCAGAAATGTGTTTTTTCAACAGTGTTTCCGTTCATTTCCCCTCTGCTGTAGTCAGGCTCACTGGCCTGTAGTCAGGCTCACTGGCCTGTAGTTAGGCTCACTGGCCTGTAGTCAGGCTCACTGGCCTGTAGTCAGGCTCACTGGCCTGTAGTTAGGATCACTGCCCTGTAGTCAGGCTCACTGGCCTGTAGTCAAGCTCAGTGGCCTGTAGTCAAGCTCTCTGGCCTGTAGTCAGGCTCACTGGCCTGTAGTCAGGCTCACTGGCATGTAGTCAGGCTCACTGGCCTGTAGTTAGGATCACTGGCCTGTAGTTAGGATCACTGGCCTGTAGTCAGGCTCACCAGCCCGTAGTTAGGCTCAATGACCTGTAGTTAGGCTCACTGACCTGTAGTCAGGCTCACTGGCCTGTAGTCAAGCTCACTGGCCTGTAGTCAAGCTCACTGGCCTGTAGTTAGACTCACTGGCCTGTAATCAGGCTCACTGGCCTGTAGTCAGGCTCACTGGCATGTAGTCAGGCTCACTGGCCTGTAGTTAGGATCACTGGCCTGTAGTTAGGATCACTGGCCTGTAGTCAGGCTCACCAGCCCGTAGTTAGGCTCAATGACCTGTAGTTAGGCTCACTGCCCTGTAGTCAGGCTCACTGGCCTGTAGTCAAGCTCACTGGCCTGTAGTCAAGCTCACTGGCCTGTAGTTAGACTCACTGGCCTGTAATCAGGCTCACTGGCCTGTAGTCAGGCTCACTGGCCTGTAGTCAAGCTCACTGGCCTGTAGTCAGGCTCACTGGCCTGTAGTTAGGCTCACCGGCCTGTAGTTAGGCTCACCGGCCTGTAGTTAGGCTCACCGGCCTGTAGTTAGGCTCACCGGCCTGTAGTTAGGCTCACCGGCCTGTAGTTAGGCTCACCGGCCTGTAATTAGGCTCACCGGCCTGTAGTTAGGCTCACCGGCCTGTAGTTAGGCTCACCGGCCTGTAGTTAGGCTCACTGGCCTGTAGTTAGGCTCACCGGCCTGTAGTCAGATTCACTGGCCTGTAGTTAGGCTCACCGGCCTGTAGTCAGGCTCACTGGCCTGTAGTTAGCTGCCTCTCCCGTACGTGAGCTCTTGGGAAGTAGGGTGACATTCGCGCTTCTCCAGTCACCTGGAACTACATCTTATGACAGTGACTGGTTGTATTGTATTGTATTGTATTGTATGTCTTTATTTATACTGCACCGACACACTTTATTCGAGCAAATACCCGGTATGTACCTGGCCGCTCCTCACCTCTGACAAGCCCCGTTGCATTTGCCTTCCCAGCCTGGGTTCATGCCTGGCTGATGCCTGGCTGATGGGCGGCTGATCTGTTAAATGATAATGATTAGGATTTAATAGGCTGCAATGCTTCGCGTGTCTACCAGATGGCATAAATTCATGAATTGTAATGCAGTATATATATATATACTGTGCAGAATTGAAGCCAGCAGGAATAAAATGCTTCAATCCCTGCTTGGAAAATAACTCAATGCACTCGGGCAGAAAACAGTCACAAACCTCAATACACCCGGGTATACCCGAATTCGTGGGACTAGCCAAGCTCGAATAAAGTGTGTCGCCAGTGTATAGCGCCATAAATGTACATAGCGCTTCACAGTAGTAATACATATCATATAAATAACAAGTAATATAAATAACAGATCATGGGAATAAGTGCTTCAGACATACTGTAAAAGTAACATTAAGGAAGGAGTCCCTGCTCCGAGGAGCTTACAATCTAATTGGTAGGTAGGGAGAACGTACAGAGACAGTAGGAGGGAGTACAAGTAAGTGCGTCTGCAGGGGGCCAAGCATTATGTGTCATGTGGTTCAATAGTTCTTGTGCTAAAGTAGCTTTAGGACACTTGGTCGTGGCCGTTTTGCCACGACTAAATGACTGCCGGTGCTTTGCCACAACTCACCCTACCGCTGCCAGACGCCAGCCACGTTGCCGCTAAAGTAAGTACTTCAGCTTAACCCTTACCCTAAAGCCCTCTACCCCAACCGCTAAAAACCCCAAAGTTAACGGCGGCCGTACGACAGCAGTCACGCGGTCCCGGCGAAATGACCGTGACCAAATGTGTCATTCCAACTGGGGGCGGCTGCGGAGGAGGAGGAGGAGGGTCCTTCTCACCAGACCAGCCTTCCTGGTCATAGCTTCAATGGGTTTATTAGGCACACTAAGGGCTAGACAAAATGTGCCACTCGTATGGCTGCATTTCAGTGTCACTCTTTTCCCTTTCCAGCCACGCTCAGTGCTGGGGTTATCGCTGGTATTGTGATTGGCTCTATCCTGGGAGCTCTGCTGCTCACAGCGCTTCTCGTCTTGCTCGTGTGCTGCGTACGTCGGAAAAAACGTGAGTCTGCAATGTAAGGGGGAGAAAGGGGCAGAGAGCGAGCCTGGGACACAGAGAGAGACAATGCAATGGTGTAACACAGGCCCACATAATAATAATAATAATAGCATGTTCTACTAGTTTTACGTAGAGCTTTACGACTACAGCTACCTTTTCAGGGCCCGAGGCCTCCCAGTTCCACTGGTAAAGAAAAGCAACACAAATGATATGTTTTGAGGTTGCAACCACACATTATATGAGTTATGGTAGGTAAAAAAGTGACAAAACCCTCCACCGTACAGCGTACAGCAAAGGACAATACCACTTGTGAGCACATTCACACGTCCCAGACATTATCTCCTAACGTACCGTGCTTCCACTGCAGCAAGGGATTCTGGGAAATGACATGCAACTGAGCACACTGTCACCTTTTGCTTCAAATCCAGTTTATCATGGACCCTTATAAGCTCATGTCTGTCGCATTACACAGCTTTTCAGCACAGCCTGGGTTAAAAGTGCAGAGCCAGTAACCCGACTCAAAGGCAGCTATTTCGACCTTTTGGGTCTCATCACCATATCTTATTTAAGGTGTGGTTGAAACCTATCCCAGCGTCAAATTGCAAAGCCAGTATAACCAGCCTCACACTGATGAGACACAAAAGGTCAACATAGCTGTCTGTGTGTGGGGTTACTGGCTGCATAGCTAGGGTTAACCCAGGCTGTGCTGAAAAAACGTGTAATATGACAGGCATACACTTATAGGGGTCCATGTTAAAATGGACAAGCAAAAGGTGACAATGTGTGCTCACATGTAATTTCCCAGAATCCCTTGCTGCATTGGAAACACTGAATGCTGGGACATAATGGGGAAAAGCAGAGTTGCAGACCTGGCAGACATGTGAATGGGCTCACAAGTGATATTTTCATTTGCTGTAATGTATGTTTTGAGGTGAAAAACAATGTTTTAATATCTAGTGAATTTTACTTAACAACACTCTCTCTTGTTCTTCCCCTCTGCAAACACCCTCTCCAGCCATGTATATACAGTACTTCTTCAGTATGTGAGTGTGGGCATGTCTCAGTAAAGTGTTTTTTTATTGCCTGCTGCACAGCATGTTAGCCCAACTTTCTTTGCTTCCTGCCGTTTTGACTCCTTTAGACACGTTATAGTCACACAGAACTGGAAGTACAAGAAACATACTGCTCAACTTTCCCTGTCTGTCATTCCCTCACTAAACAGGTCAATGTCACGGGAGACCAGGACAATGTCACGGGAGACCAGGACAATGTCACGGGAGACCAGCACGTGTAACACTTTTATACCGGGATCAGTCACCAGGCAAAACACAGTAGTGGAATCAAATGTAGTTTATTCGGGTAAACCCACGTACACACAATGAATTCACAAAATACAGACGAAAAACACACTTACTGGGGGTGAACACTAGGCTCAAATAGGTGTAGGGTGCCTGCTTCAGGAAGGCTTACCCTGACCAGATATCCACCCGGGCTTCCTGGTCCTCTTTTCGGCTAGCAGCTCTAGCCGCGACCGCTACGTTCTAAAACGAGAACTTGGACCTCGCGTCTGACTTGGCCTCAGCGCAGCAGGCTTTCCTAGCTCCAAAAATGAAGCCGGTTGCTCTGCTATTCGTAACAGAGCAACTTTGAAAAGCCGTCTTTGCATCACCGTCCCAAGTCACAGGATCGCCTGGTACTCTGACTGGGGTTTCTCCTTACATACCCTCCGCTGTTCTATGTTCAGCATGGAAGTAAGAGGAGGAGGAGGAGCGACCAATCAGAACATGGGAATTCCTTCCCACCAGCCACTAGGAATAGGGGCTCGTCCTTTAGATGACGTTAGAGGCGGGGGCGTGCCAAGCCAGCCCGGGATGCCCTGTGGGCGGGACAAATGAATTGGCCAATGGGAAACGGGCCAACATTCTGCCGCTTCCCCCAGTCAACCCATTGCCACCTACTGGACAGGCTCCACTGAGTCTGGCAAACCAGAGGGTCCTCCCCACAGGGGGTCTCTGTTCTCCAGAGCCAGTACTCTGCCCTGCCCTGTGCACGTAGCACCCCGGCACCTCTCAACATCCCGTCTCCTCTTTCAACTACGATGTCTATACAGACTTCCTGGCACCTATATGGATTCCCGGGCCGACTGAACAGATATTTATAGTAAATGCACCAACATAATAAAACATATTTTAATACATACAAATCTACGTAAGTACCAGCACTCACTGTCTAATAGCTAAATGATGAAAACAATTGTAATGCAGAATAAACATTTAATAATAAAACAAACCAGAAATAAATCAAATGTGTTTACAGAAACCAGTATCACAAATGGGCATGTCACAAAGTGAGGGGGGGGGGGGGAAGAAAAAGGGGAAAAAACATGAAACACAAGGAATATACACAAAAAACGGAGAACGAAAAGTATGCTAGGGGGGCGACGTTTCGAGAGATTACCTCTTCATCTGGCCCATTCCCCCTGGTCCAAAAAGTACCAGAGGTACTTCCCTAAGCCTCCTTTTTCCTATAACTGGTCAAATCAGAAAAGCGGGGAACTTCTGCATCTTATGTTACCTGGCCCCTGACTTATGGTGCTTTGTAGCTGCCAGAGACCCCACGGTTTCAGGGGCATCCAGATGGGCTTAACCTTTATTGTATAGCCTAGTTACCCCCTCCCCCCACAGTCAATGTCACTTCTATTAAACATTTCTGGTCCTTTACTGTTCTCTGATGTACGTGAGCCCTGGGGCAGTGGCCTCGTGTCCAATTCCCATCTGCCTGATTTTCTAGAAATATTGCAACCATCTTTAGCAGGGAAATATAGGACTACTTAGCAGAGAAAAGGTGGGTATTTGTGCAGCTCTCTCTGAAATCCCGATAACCCATTTTGGTGGCTGTAGGACTTATCTGGTGGGCAGTGACTGTGGTGATATTAACATATTATCAATAACTATATCAATATCTGATCACCCCTTAGATGATAAGGAGAAGGAACCTGCCAGGCTTAAGAATAACGGAGTACCTTCCAATCATGCAGTAAGTTCATTGTTCATTGTTTCTTAGATTGTTTTCTCTTCCACTATCTCTTCTCCTCTCTAGGTGCATGTAAGGGAGTCCAGGGGTTAAACTCCCTTACAAGGCTGAAAACTGCCCTAGTGTCGGGTTTCATACCTGAACTGGGAGGTGGAGGTAATTAAATCCTGATTGAAAGGGTAGAAAAGGCAGGAAGTGGCTGCTTTGCACTGTCCCTGTTTGGAGTCTTTGAGAGGATCACAGACTACAGAGTTCCAGCCCGCAGGGATCCAGGCTTTGTTGACCAGAGGATTTTGCCAGGCAACAGTGGGGGACTCAAAGCCCCACACAACAGGAGCCTGCACAAAGAAGGGCTAAAGACTTCCTGGGAGCAGCAGGAATTCCACGCCTGCAGCTGGAGAAATTGGAGACGCTGGACCAGCATGTCAGATAAAACTATATATTGTTCCCTTGTGTTATAGTGCTATATAATATTGTGTTATATGTTTTAAAGCTGGTAACCAGTTTAGTTGGCCAGCTGCTGTTAGATAGGGCTGAAGTAGTGAGTTAGTTTCCCTATAGGGAATAGGGGTTTATTTTATGATTTCTTTTGACCTTAAAGGGACAGGGTCCCTATTGATTAGTTGTCTTCTGGTTAATAAACCAATCCGGTTAAGCTTATCCGTCGGTCTTAGCGTCTTACTGCCCTTGCCTACAGGTCGCTCCGTCACAGTGCATTATCGCTCTTTTTCTTTGTCTTGGTTGTTCCATCTCGGCAATTTCTCACTTTTTTCTCTTTGTTGCTATACAGGTAGCTATACAGGTATTTAGTGCCCCTCTGTCTCAGGATGACCCTGCTATCTTCGCCACAGATAACAGACATAAGGGTAAGTCCAGTGCTTCGAATCCCATTTAAACCCTTTACTTTACCCTATAGACGTTTATCTCGCTGAAGTTCACTGTGGGTTCACCGACATCATGCCATTTGTTTTGATAACCTGACCGAGCTGGCGGACAAGGTATTGACTGTGATATTCCTTTTGTTAGGGAATACATTTTGTGTGGATTAGTTTTACAGCCCTGGGTGCATTGTGGGTATGTGAATGGTTAGCGCTAACCATTATATATTAGTTCAGCCGATCATGACTTTTTGAGCCAGCTGGGTAAGTTCGGGTATTGATTTGTTTGTTTCTTAGTTAAGGTGTTATTGTGTTAAATAGCAATGTTGACCATTAAAGTGGGCAGCAAGGCTCCCTGTCCTGTGGGGGATATGTCATTAGCCTTATCTGATGCACTGTTGCTTAGATAATACTGTAAGTGCATGCATAGTATTTTGGAACATTTGTTTATTAAAGGTGCTGGGTTTCACGTGTTAACCTTACTTTGCTCCTTGTTTCTGGTATTTTTCAGCCCAATGTTCCAAGCCTCCAAACAGCCCCCAGAAGCTGCATGGTACACTAGTGTGACACTCAACCGACAGCAGGAGAACTATTACATGCTGCATGTGAAAACTACATCTATTCTTTGCAGAATAAACCAAACATACAACAAAACGAGCTGTAATGATTATGCAGAAGACTAGACTATGATTAAGGACAGGCAGGAAGACCTGCATCAGCTCAATGCGGCTGGCAAAAAATGGAAACCTCAATGCAAAGAGAAATATTGGAGAGAAAGAGTTCCTCTTTTCTTAATGTGATACAGATATGTGGCCTAGTTCTTTAGTAATTGTTTAACCAACAGTCAACCAGGGCACAGCTTTCATCTTCACCCTTCGTAGACATGTTATCATGGTTCGTGGCACCTACCTGTGCAATGTTATGTTGCCTCTGGCACAGGGTTCCTGAGGAGGGTGCAGCTAAGCTGATTATCACACCAGAGTTGGGTAGGTACTGGGGACCCGTTGCACATATTATACATCAGTTTCCTATTCATTGATTGACTCCCTCTTGTTTGTGCTTATTTCATGTAGGTTCACCATATGGATTGAAGTCTGAAGGACAGGTTCAGCCAGACCTATTTTGTCTTTTGACTATCTCTAAGCATTCTAGGATTGGTAGCCCTTTTTTCTTGTTGAGAAAAGTGGATTAAAACCTGGAATTAGTCTATTTTTATATTTATTGTTGTAGTGATAGATACTGTATTAGCTCATTATTAGTTATTTCTAGTAGCAAAAGAGCCGACACTAACTATGATTTTAACATGGTCATTCTGTTGGCCTCTTTCCTAGTTTGTAGAACACTGGAATGTGAAGACAGCAAAGATAGGGCTCTGTACTGACATGGGAGGCTAGTAATTAAGGATCAAGATGGGTAATATATTTTGGGCCTGATAATCAGGGGACATAGTATAGTAACAAATACAAAAACCCTGCACTCCGCCCTAATTGGCTTGTAATTTATTAGTGACATGTAACATTTTGAACCCAGGTCTTTTAAGCACAGCGTTATTTTGTTACATCTTTTGGTCAGAGGATGGAAATGTATACACAGCTATGTACACAAACACTGCCTTTGTGTACTGGGTCAGTTTGCTAGATTCTATCTTCCATGTTTATATGAACTGGTCTCAAACTTGGCATACAGAACATGACTATTTCCAACCTATTTGGGAGCAGGAGATGTGTGATCGGAAGCACCATTACTCACCAGTCTTAAAGAAACAGCACACCATTTGATTACTTAATTACTAATAAGGGTATTGGTTTATTGATGACGTATACATTAAGAATATGCATGTGGTCCTCTTCATGAGTCTTACTATGGGGTGTGCATCTTTTCTTTTTTTTCTTCTTCATTCAATCCTGAAGAAGGTCTCTTAGGAGACTAAAATGTGCATTACATGTGTCACAGGAGATCAGGTTATTTACACCTTTTTACCAGGCTCATTCATTGAGCAAAACAAGGCAGAAAAATACATTGTAATTTATTCGGCATACATTCGCATACACACAGTGAAACACAAAATACAGATGAAAAGACACACTTACTGGGGGAATGGGGTAGAAAACTAGACTCTCCTAGGTGCAGGGAACCCTTTTGGGAGAGTTTTACCTTGAACGGGACTTACAGTAGACCGGAATCTCCTGGAACTCAAATCGGCCTTGAAATCCCAGCCGCGACCGCTACGTTAGTTTCATGAAATATGCAATAGTGCCTAAAGGATTCATTCAAGTAAGCGTTTATGCTATCTGTGATTTAGCCTGATAGTAATAGATAGAACAGCAAAAACTCAGCATGATATAATGTACCAGGAGGGAACTCTAACAACCCACAGAAAATATTCATATTGATTCGGGGCGAGGAATAGTGTATTCGTTTGATTGTTTCATACATTTCTTTGTAATAGTCTTTTCATCTTGCTGTTACCCTGCACTTTTAGTGCAGTAATAAAGTTCTAAACTAAGAAAAACCTACAGTACGTGGAGTTTTTATCACCGAGACTTTAGCCAGACTGCAATGCATTTTCTTCTACTAAACCCCTAGGGGAATGGATGTGTCAGCTGCCAGATTAGCAATGGTTTAATGTTTGCTAATAGGCAAGCGTTTATCTCTGACAAACATGTCCTCCCAACTTTGATCCGGCTGGGTGGTAACCCTAATTTGCCTGAGTGGCAAGTTTCTCTATTGACAGCTGAGTAAGGAGACAGGTTCACGGTATCCGTGACTACAGCCTGAGCCAATTAGAACGTCTGAAAGTTCCAGGCACCAGCGACACCTGTTTCTTAATACTCTGCTAAATCAAGCCTTCTGATTGGTCAACATGGAAGCGTTGACTTAAAATGGCTCTACTCGCCAGTTGGAGTGGATTCAATCAATGTAATACTACCAAGTAACGTGCACTTTAAGTAAATATGTTCATTTTATTTTCTGAATCTATAATCTGTGTGTTTTATAATTAGGGTTTTCAGTTTGTATTTTTTTTAATTGTTTAGATTTTTTTCTTCTGTGTTTTCATTTTATTATAAAAATCTGTTTCAGTGTTAACAACAGGAAAAAAAATTGACACACGTATGAATTCTGTGTTTATCTGAGCACTTTTTCATGTCCTTACTTCCTTTGTATCCTCTCTGTGGCGGGGCTGCTACAAGGTGTCTAACTAAATAAGAAATAATGCTTCATTTACTTATTTTTATCGATTTTAACCGGAAGGGCAAAATGATCAGTCGCTGGTGGTTTTTTTCTGTGTTTTTTGGGCATGTACAGATGTTTTAAAGTATATATGTATATCTTTTTAAGTTTATTTTTTTGTATATTTTTTTCCAAACGATTTTTATTTGTTTTTCAGTTATATGCAGGGTGGGAGGTGGGTACAGCAAGAAAACAGTGGGGGGTGAGAGACAATAGAACCAACATCATTGATAAAGTATATTTTTTGAGGGGAGAACGGAATGCATGTGCCAACGTGATTATATAGCACACGCGTGCTAATCTTTAATGACACAAAGAGAAAACGTGAAAAGATAGACACGCGAGCGGTAGAACACTTCAGCCGCGCTGCTCACAGTGTTAAAGACGTAAGGCGGTGTCCAGACTGAGCTTGCTCGTGAGAGCGCGATCAAAACAATTAATGTATGGGTCCATGCTGCTCGCATGCGTTAACGCGGCGTAAGGCGTAAGGCGGCATCCAGACTGAGAGCTTGCTCGTGAGCGCGCGATCAAACATTGTATGGGTCCATGCTGCTAGCGTGCACGTGAGTGTGCAGAGGCGCGATGCTTGGCAAGACAAATATTTTTGTATTTGTCGCGCTTGCCCTGGTCACGTGCGCGGTTCAGCCAGTGAGGGCGAACCGCTCACGTGACATCACGGGTACGACCCTCGGCACATCCCCACCTACGCGGGAAAGTATCTGGCTAGGAGTCACACACACACGGGTAGGGGATTTGTGTCACATTATCCTCAGTGGCGGTATTCTACCACTCATTGTTTAGATTTTACTAATATCCTACATTACGTATTATCTGTGGCAGTGAGGGGGTTACTGTGTGTGGCGCTGGGCTCCCTAGCGCAGCACACTCCGCAGCGCACTGCAGCCCCGCCTCTACAACCCCCTGATACAAGGCTGACACGTACAGCACCTGGTGCTCGAGCCTGGAGTGAGAATGCGGGAGAAGCTCTGCTGGGCTGATTCTAGATCTAGAGAGGGCTGGGAGCCACTAATGCAAGACTCAGACTGAGCATCTTGTCGGGACACGCAGGGCAGCAGCAGCATTATTTTGCTTGTAGATGTAGAGTCCTGTAAATACGTTTGTGCTGCAGTAAATGCAGCTCGGAAGAGTGGTTCATTTTAAGGCTGTTGTGTCTTTGCCTAAACTCAGCCCTGAATGCTCCCAGTTACATGTACCTACCTACATCTCCATTACAGGAGAGACTGTCTGCACCAAATACTCAGACACTGAACACCTCGTCTCACACAAGACCTCCCCTGAATCTCCCTCTAGTTTTATCGTGTGACACTAAGCCTCTGCAAACCGCTGATTTACATGTTCGATGTATTGATGCATTTTACCCTGTATAAATATATATGACACTATCAGCTTCCAATGTAACCTGCCCGAAGACGGGACCAGAGTATTTATTTGCCCTACAAGGCACTGTTTAGTATGCAAGAGACCTGGAAAGTTCTGTATACAGTATCTCTAAATGAAAGACTTGCACCCCATTGCTTCGCTGTGCGGGCAGTCACGTCGCTCTGTTTCCTTGCTGGGTGCTGCTGTATAGACAGGTTGATCCTAAAAGGATAAAAAAAAGACCCTCCAAAGATTTGCCCTCTGAATAGTGGATTGCTGAATCAGGTAAGTCCTACGGATAATTAAACCGCTTAAACTCACTCCGAAAACTAGGGTCTGCTTAAAAACACAAAATTATAAAATTGTATTACATCAAAGAATATGCGTGACACGGTGCAAATATAAAACATAAAGTACCTGTAGAGGAGTAAAGTAGTATGAGGTTTCTGGGATATTGGAATTAAATAACCTCTTAGGTAAGTCTAAGACTACATTAATATGTTTTACCTGTAGCCATGTGTTAAAAATGGTGTACAGTTCTTTCTCATGCTGGCAGTAAGCCTGGTAAGTATACAGGATTGCCAGCATCAATCATGGAGGTTTGACCTCACACCCTGGTGAGGTGTCATATGTAGTCAAGGGGAGTGGCAACAGGCTCTGAGTCTACTGTTAGTGACATCAGAGATGTGGCTGTTTTCTAAGGTATATAAGACACAGCACTGCCCAAAGTTAGTGTGTCAAGAAAGAGGTCAAGTGTGTTAATTAAGAGTTCCAGAAAAGGGTTTTACAGCAAGTAGTCTGATCTGCAGCAGTAAGGCTGGCAGGGCCTACACTGTGTCCAAGGACCTGGCACAGGTGGTGATCTCCCTGGGGGGAGAGGTGATCCAACTCCATTGGGAGGGCAGATCTTCTGAAAGGAGAGTACTAAAGAAGATGAGCGGCTAAGCTGTTTGCTGTGAGGGGCAGTCTGCCTATACCATCAATAAAGATGCACTTGTTCACAAGAACCCCCATGTGTGACGGTGAAGTTACTCCACAGAGGAAGGCACCACAGAGGAGTTCCTCATCAGAACCATCTCCTTGCGGACGCAGAGTTCCTGATAAGGTGGAGGTGCTGCACTGTATGTAGGTAGGACTCACGCACACTACCTCAGCTGCCTGTCTGGGTTGACATTCCCCATACACCATCATGCGGGAGACTCAGGAGTCCTGTTGCCAACAGGTGCACCACCAGACACGACCATGTAATGGGGACCGGTTAGACCACAGGGGACAATGTGAGATTGGGTGGGTCAGGAGGGTCCAGAAAATCCGTTACATACCATAAAGGTAACGTCCCAAATTACTACTTCAACATCAGGTGAAGACAAATGCGTCCAGATTTGTTTCCAAACAAGGCTTGGGAATACCTATATTGTATAGTTATGAACTTTATGTGACAATATGAAAGTGTGTGGACTTATTCAACTCAAAGATGATGCTGTTGTTATTGTCCGTTGAAGTCCCTGTTAAAGTGCTTTAGACAGTATGTGTCAAAATAGTGTAACCCTTATTCCCCCCCCCCTAGACTCATCTGGCATATCTAGGGTGTGTGAGGGCGGATTACATGTACTGGGTGGTGCGTACCTGCGTGGAACAGGAGGGCCTGAGTCTCCCGCGGTGGTGTGGTGGATAACAGGACCAGGCTTCTGGGGTAGTAGCCTCCATTCTCTAGTGGTGGTGCGGCGCCTCCATCCTCTATACCTTCCCAGGGTATGGGGTAGGACCCGTATAGAAGAGTGACCCCGGTCCCAGGGTAGATGCTCCAGGATCATACAACAGTCTTTAGTTAAAGGTAATGTCTCTCTTTATTGCTCTGAGCCACGCCCGGCAGTAGTAGCAACAACAACAGCTGCAACAACAGCAATCTCCACAGCACACATGACCCTCCACTCTGTACAGGCCTTTCCTCCTCTCCTTCCCTCCAAGTATGCACTCCGACAGGATGGACTATGGTGGGGCCTCAATACCCCACTGCCCACCTCAGAGGGTATCCTCTGGGTGGGGGATGGATTCTCCCCATCACCCCTTCATCGGGGTGAGGGGCATTGGTCCACCTGAACTCGGCTCGCTCTCCAAATGTAATAGGCCAGAGTTCTCTCTCTCTCTCTTTTGCTTGCTGGCTCCCAGGACGGAGCTTGGTCTACTCCTCCAACTCCCAGGACAGATCAGCTCCAGAGTCCTATCAGAACAGACTCCAGAGTAGACTAACTGTCACTTACAGGAATGGGCTGCTAAATAGTCTTAGCCCCACCCCTCATGATGTCAGCAGCACCTCCCCTCTGTCTCATGCCTGCAGCAGAGCCAGGGGCCTGCATCTATCACTCAGGGCAGGGCTTGAAGGGGGGAAAACCCATTATTACTACTGGTGCCTGCCCTTAACAGGACTTACCACAGTTGGAGAAAGATATGTATAGCCTGTGCTGTTTACAGGGGGCTACAATAGTATACCTCTAACGTAATATTTCTAACAGAGTACAATATGCATAATGTATACACTAAGTACTTCATCATATAGTATTACTAGGTTGCAAAAAAGGGGTAAAGAGCAGTGCTCCCAGTCTTAAGTTTATAACATAAATAATTTGCACAACATGATACTTATTCTATTGTGACACACCTTTTTCTCTGCCTTGGAGGGTCAGAGAGTATTGCAGTGGTACATTTGACCCTCTAATTGGCGTCACTCTTGTATCCACATTGCATGTGATTAATTGCCATTCATAGTGCGTATCAGAATGTAAGGTGTGTGCAGTGTCTGACTCAGGAGTTAAACATTCAGAGAGTGAAAAAGCTAGTATACAAGCCATATTCCCAGCAGCTGATGTCGCAACTCCAGTGACGCCACTACTCGCGTGACAGTATTATACGGCCTAAGAAGCCCTGAAGTATCAAAGGGGACTATCTGGCACACACCATAACGCCAGACATACAGTTCCCCTCTTCATATAAAGTGGCCCCTCTTTTCTGGGGGTGACATTACCCCTCTTCTGGGTGTGACATTACCTCTCTTCTGGGTGACATTACCTCTCTTCTGGGTGTGACATTACCTCTCTTCTGGGTGTGACATTACTTCTATTCATTAAAACAACTATAGCCCAGATGGTATTCATTTCTTTATGTACTAAAGCATCCAATACGAACCTTGTTGCAATAGTAGCCTGTCCCTGTCACCCCCATGCAAAGCAGCTACACCTGCTCCATGACCATCACCCTAGGGGTACATACAGGGTTAGCTTCTAAAAAACTGTAGAGTGACTGGACTCCCATAATCTTATCTTTCTGCTGACCTTTTTTTTGTCTCTGCTTCACACACTTAACATTCCTTGTACCCCCCCACCTGCCAAGTGAGATTGGGGTGGGTATGCTCTTCTAGCTACTTCACTAGGGGTTGTGCAGTGTACATGTTGGCAAACAGGAGGGCTGAGTGCTCCGCGATGTTGTGGGGAGAACAGGACAGGTTCACAGGTTACCTTTGTTCTTGCTTGGTGCAGCGCTTCCAGTCAGCATGGATTCTCTGTGAGGGCAGGGATGGCCCATACTGACACCTCTTCTTCTTTCTTAGTCATTGAATCACACATCACTTCTATTTTCTTGTCTTTATTGCTGGCAGATATTATTACAGAGACATTACATCCTTCCCAGCTTACTGGTCCCTGACCCCAACAGGTCAGGCCTGTTGGACCTCTCCTCACATCTGCTTATGAGATGGAGGGCAGATGTTCCTCACTCCATACAGGGAGGAGAGAGAATGACAAGGCCCACCCTCAATTTGGGAAAGTGCCAATATTAATAACCTGAGGTGGATGACTGTAACCCTGCCCCTTAACAGAGCAGGTTAAATACTGATTGGTTCATCTACAGTGAGTGATAACCAATCAGTATCCTTCCCTCAGGCTGACACTTTCTGGCTGCTGCTAAAGCCCGCCCTTGGATACATATCCAAGTCTGCAAAAGCACACAAGGCCTTAGGCAGGAATTATCCCATCCACTGCCCGCACTTAAAAGGAAAAAGACATAGCGGCCAGGAGGGTAGGCTATATTCTCCCCCTGGTGAAAAGTCCAATGCCCCCGTTTGGACTACCGTGGTATAACACTACCTTACGGTGCAACAACCCGTAAATCACTTAACAGGAAAAGCAATACATTTGCACATCCATGATTAAATGTGAATTTGAGATGTGCTATAATAGCCTTTTCCACCCATTCCATCCTGTGCTCTTCAGCACTCCGCATAAGGTTCTCTGGAACAGCGGTGCGCAAACTGGGGCGGGCGCGGCGCATGATTATGTAGGGGGGGCGCAGGCTGCGTGCGGGGAAACCTGGGGGCGGGCAGAGCTGTGCACGGGCGGCCAGAAGCTCCGTGCTGAGGCTGCATCCAGTTCCCTGCTGTGTCTGCCTGCAGAGGGGGCGAGGCCTGCAGAGGGGGCGGGGCCTTGCTGCGGGGCCTTCCCTGCACACAGACAAGCCCTCCTCCTCCTGTCTGTTAGCCGCCCATTTTCAGCAGCACATGGGGGGACCTGAGCAGGCTTAGTTACTCCCTCCACCCACCAGGTGTGTGTGTGTGTGTGTATGTGTATGTGTATGTATATGTGTATGTGTATGTATATGTGTATGTATATGTGTATGTGTATGTATATATATATATGTGTGTGTGTATGTGTGTGTGTGTGTATGTGTGTGTGTGTATATGTGTGTGTGTGTGTGTGTGTGTGTGTGTGTGTGTGTGTGTGTGTGTGTGTGTGTGTATGTGTATATATATATATATATATATATATATATATATATATATATATATATACACGTGTTTGTGTGTATATAAATGAACTGCAGTGTGTATGTATATGTGTGTGTGTGTGTGTGTGTGTGTGTGTGTATGTATATCTGTGTATATGTGCGTGTGTGTGTGTATATATATATATATGATTATGCCCCTGAGGAAGCCCTAGAGGAGAAACGCGTAGGGCAGACCCTGCAGACATTGCAGACATTGCAAACCGAGCAGAGTGAGACGCGCTGCAGAACGGAGTGGAGATAGCGCTGTGACGTCATTGGAGGTCGAATTCTCGCGAGAATTGGAGCCGGAGCACGTGACGCGGAAGTAAACCAGGCTAGCATCAGTGCAGTGGACCGGAGACCAAACTCTACGAGTGTGAGAGACTCAATTTAAACTCTCAACTGCTTGATACTATTTCACAACATGTGAGTGAGATACTGTTTGTTATTTTTTAGATAGTTTTTTACAATAAAAGGTATTATACTATTTTTGTTCCAACGTCGCCCGAAAACAAATGCATTGTCGCCGCCGCGTGCGCTTATAGTAAGCGTGACGTGGCGACACGATTTTTTGAAGCCGGCAATATTTGATTTTTTAGGGGCTGTCGCCTCATGTGACAGCCCCTTAACCAATCAATGGCCTGTTCGCCCGCGCCGCCGCAAAGCGAAATACAACTTTCGCTAGCGGCGACGGGTGACGTCGCGGGCACTATATGCGCAGCCTTAGACATATTTGTATTTACTTTGTATACCGTTCAATAAAGGTTTTTTTTCCATGTGATTTTGCTTACATCAGGCAGGGGGGGCCCGAGAAATTTCATGAATAAAAAGGGGGCCTCGGCATAAAAAGTTTGCTCACCCCTGCTCTAGAAGATAAGGGTATTCGTAACCCATCTTTCTAAAACGTTGTACCAGCACCCTTTCTGCCTTACTGAATTTCATCAGGCTCTTCTCACTAGCAGTGCCCTGCAATACCCAGAATACAAGACCCTCACATAATGGTGATTTTACACTCTCTTCTCTAACTGGAGCTAATCCGGTTACTGATCTTGATGAAGACTTCTCCTCCTCCTCCTCCTCCACCTTATCCCCATGGTACAGACTTCCCCACCGTGTACAAAGGCATAGCAGGCACAACAAACATGGTATCACATTTCTCACAACCATTTGGGGCCACAGGACTCACTGGTGATAAGGGCCTGGGGGTCAGAGGTTTTACCCTGGAACTGGTAACGGCAGGGGAAGGCGGGACAGAAGGGGTAGGTGAAAAAATGACATGGGCCCAGGATGACAAAGGGGCCACACCAAAGTCTCTGGAAGGGAAATCCAGGGAAGTCTCCCTTGGAGGAGCAATGGCACAGTCCACAGTCCCAGCTAAGTTCAGGATGCCCCGAACTTTAGCATTGATGTATCGGGCTTCAGCCAGAGCTGTGGCCTGAAGAGAGTCTCTTGCTTCCTTTCACTCCCGACAACAGAGTAGGAAAGGATCTACAGTGGGCAGATCACTCACCGGAACAGCAGCGGTGTCAGGTAAGCCCACCCAACTGGGCGGCTCTGCGGCCTTTTCTTCTCCTGGTGGTGGCGCAGCAACTGGTCCGAGGGTACTGGCATCTGGAGTAGTGCCGGCCAGCACTCCCTGAGGGAATTCTTCCAGCAGCCCCAGTGCGTCTTAGTGGCATTCCGCCGCCTTCACATACGCGACAGCTCGTGCACGGGCCTCGCGCATCTCTTGGCGGTGCAGTTCTTTCAGCTCTGCCGTCCTCTGCACAGGGTCCCAGTGCGGTTCAACGAAGGGGATCTCCCGAGCCTCGCCCATGATGACCTCAGGAAATGGAAACCACAGCCGTCTCGGGATCGTGGGAGGTATTGGTCGATACCTCGGGGATGTCATCAACCTCTGACTCACCGATGGCAGTCACCTCCCTCTTGGAGTAGCTTACCGGAGCAGTAGCAGCAGACAGCACCTCACCTCATAGTGGTGGGGCGATTCCGCTGGTCTCAGACGGCAGACCACTAGGCGCAGATGTCACGCCGGACACGGAGAGGGACGGCTCCAAGATTGGAGAGGCACCAGGCACATTCTGGAAGGCAGTCACCCAGGCAGTAGGATCCAGTATAGAGCCTTCTTTTCGGCTGCCATGCCTCACGGAGGGCAGATCCATACTCATCAGGGATGCAGGGTAAGTGGCCTACACTTGCTGGTCAGGATAGAACAGCTCATAGACCATGCCAATATAGTGGTGAGCAGCATCGTCCGCAGAACCCTGGGCCAACAGCGACAGCTTGCGCACCAGCTGATATAACGTGCACAGCAATGTAATGCTCATAGCAAAATCATCCCCTTGGGTCGCTTCCGGCCCAGTCCTGAAATAAGGGACACGGCAAACCGGGCAGCTCCCCATCATCTGTAGTTGTCCGCCTGGGTAGTCGCACAGCGGACCGACCCCTAGTAGGAGGGTCTTCTGGCAGTCTCTGATTACTAGGACTCCTCCGGTCACTTCGTAGACTTGGCCACGGTTCTCCATACTGGAACAAATTGAGACAGTTTGGTAAGCACAACTGGTGTGTCTGAAGTGCAAGAGTATCTGGCTCCTCACATCCTTTATGCTCCGTCAAGGCACACCCAGCTCCTCCCCCTGGTGGATAGTGTAGTCCAATCAGGAGCAAGGAAGGGGGAGGGTTTTCGGCAGTTCGCGCAGTTTCTTGCAAACTGGAACCCAGCAAAAGATTGCAACTTTTGCAAAACAGCCGCGGCTTCCCTGGTGTCGGCATGAACCACAATTTTGAGGTAGTTCAGCAGACCACGCGGCTCCCAGTTCTCTGGAACCGCCATTTTGTGAGCTAAAGTCCAGCAACCATGCAGTTCTCCTTTCAGAGAAGACCACCATCTTGTGAGCTAGAAAGGACATGTGTAACTCCTTTTGATTTCCACAGGAGCCACACACAATAAAACATCTTTTCTTGAGTACCACACACCCTGGTAGAGCCTCAGGGAACGCCTCACTGATTATTGCAATAGTCCATTATTGCTTGGGTGCACAGGGGTCCCTGGTGATACCTCAGAGGCCCTGTCCCCTTGCTGCTTATTTTGTTGTGGGTTACAGGAGGGTACCCACTCCTCCCTGGTGAAGCCTCCCCAACTGCAGTGCCTGGACAATGGGCTGCCAGCTCCCTGGTGTCACCTCAGAAACCTGCTCCCTATTTTCTTCTTGGTAAACTGATATGCAAGGTACTCACTCCTCCCTGGTGAAGCCTCAGGTAGTCGCACCAAATCATATTTTTGAGATTGTATGTGAGTATTCACGCTCCTTGGTGGTGCCTCAAGGAGTCACCCAACAGATTAATACTCCGCTGATATGAGGGTGTCCACACTCCCTGGCACGATGTCCAGGGGTTCGCCGCAACATATTTATTTAGTGAGGGAAGCAATGAGCAGTCTCTGTAGCACTCACAATAAGTCCCAACATCCTGCTGCTGCAAAACCTGTCCAGTGAGCAGTTCACGCTCTCAGCAGCACCTCCAAATGTAGCCCTTGTACCCCCCACCCCCTAAGTGAGATTGGGGTGGGTATGCTCTTCTACCTACTTCAATAGGTGTTATGCTGTGTACCTGTCGGTAAACAGGAAGGCTGAGTGCTCCGCGATGTTGTGGGGAGAACAGGACAGGGTTACAGGTTACCTTTGTTCTTGCTTGGTGCAGCACCTCCAGTCAGAATGGATTCTCTGTGATGGCAGTGGATGGCCCATACTGACAACTCTTCTTTTATGGTAGACAGTGAATAACACATCATTTCTATTTTCTTGTCTTTATTGCTGGCTGATCTTAATACAGAGGCATTACATCCTCAGTATACATTATGCATATTGTACTCTCTCCTTGTGAGATGGAGGGCAGATGTTCCTCACTCCACAGAGGGGTGAGAGAGAATGACAAGGACCACCCACAATTTGGGAAAGTGCCAATATTTATAACCTGAGGTGGATGACTGTAACCCTGCCCCTTAACAGAGCAGGTTAAATACTGATTGGTTCATCTATAGTGTGTTATAGCCAATCAGTATCCTTCCTTCAGGCTGACACTTTCTGGCTGCTGCTAAGGCCCGCCCTTGGATACATATCCAAGTCTGCAAAAGCACACAAGGCCTTAGGCAGGAATTATCCCACCCACTGCCCGCACTTAACAGGGCTTACATTAGTAGGGCCCAGGAAAAAGACATAGCGGCCGGGAGGCTAGGTTATACCTCCAATGCTCTGTAAATCTGCATCTGAAAGGTCTGGTAGGGTTACCTACATATATCTTACTGCAGGGACATTTCAGCAAATACAGTATATAATGTGTGTGTTGGAACAATTAACACAGGGCTTCATATTACATTTCCGTCCATTGTATGGATGGCAAGACGCATATCCCTTATACGGCTCGGCACCCCAAACCCACCTTAGAAAACTTGACACCCTCTACAATTCAATACGCCATTTTGTTCTCCAATGCAACTATAACACACATCACTGCGAAATGCTCAAAGAACTAGATTGGTCATCACTTGAGTCTAGGTGCAAAATTTACCTTTCCTGTCTTGCCATAAAATACTTTCTGGGCAAGCTACCCATCTATCTGAACAAGCTCCTCACCCCTACCACACGCAGCACTTATCACCTGAGATCTGACTCCAAAAGACTGTTCATTGTCCCAAGGCTCAACAAAGTATCCGGCCGCTCCTCCTTCTCTTACCGTGCACCCCAAAACTGGAGCAATCTACCGGAGACTCTCACATCCACCACCAGTCTAAGTTCTTTCAAAACTAAGGCTGTCTCACATTTTAGGTAGGTAAAAAAATTGGTTGAACAGCAGGATCCATTGAAAAAAGCACCGATCAACTCACCAGTTGTTGAGAAAATAAAAAAAAAGTTTAATCGTTTACATGATTCAAAAACAAGAAGAAAGTACAGGACAATTCTCTAAGGCTCTACAGACTCAATTTTAGTCTGTAACTGTTACATGCGCCTATAATATATATTATCTTTAACTGTGCATGCAATGTTGTGTATATAATGTATAACCCTGTTCACTTACGTAACTGTATTTGTAACCATGTATTATTTGTCATCTTAACTCTGTGCCCAGGACATACTTGAAAACGAGAGGTAACTCTCAATGTATTACTTCCTGGTAAAACATTTTATTAATAAATAAAAAAAATATATATATACATTCACACACATCTATCAATCAATCAATCAATCAATCGATCGATAGATATGGATAGCTACATCCATACACAGCACCTGTTCTTTGCAGGTAATAAGAGCCTATGCAAGGCCCGGAACCACCAGCTTCTCAGGGGTCCCTGTTCCTTCTGGGACCTCTGAGACTGGAATGACACTGGGTTAACCAATGCTCTGCAGATCTGTATTATGGGAGGAATTAACCATTGTTCTGCAGATCTTTATAGCTCAGAGTGGACTAGGCATTAAGCGATGCTCTGCAGCTCCCAAGCACAATGTTTTATTTCTGGCACATATAAATGAGTGCTCCTGTAAATAATCCTGCTGTATGTGAGCTGGTTTATTAGCCATTGATAGCAGGCAGTAAATAGAGAGGGGATATGTTAACTGTTCATTTGGCTTCAATTTGCTAATTATTAATAAATAGAGCTGGCTGCAGTTATGGGCGACGAGCGCCTGAGGTTTAATGGCGAGCGGTGGAAATGTTCATTATAAATCAGTCAGCTCTCCTCCCCCTCTAATAACACACAGTGTGGAGTTCATAAACAGCCAGTGCTCCGCTCACTGGGACACACAGCTATCTCTCAAACATCACAACAAACATAGCTATCTGCTGACCACACTGGGATATCACAATACTCATTGACACAAGCACAGCTATCTTTTACCTGGTTTTCACTAAAAACTTCTCTCTCTGATTTCTCTATTTCCCCCCTTCCTCTCTCTGACCATCAGGGATATAGAGAAAAAAAGGGGGAGCACAGGTTGAAGACTTTGGAATATATATGGTATCTTATTAGATATTTGTGGTTGTGCTTGAAAAGGTATATAAAATCACTTACACGGCCTTGTGTAAATGCTCTCACAGCAAGGTTTACTTTTCTTTGTGTTCCCTTGGTTGATTTCCTTCTTCTTTTCAGGGCTTGGTTTTCCTCATAGATTTCTTCAACAGTCTTCGGCTTGCAGTGAGGATGTCTCCCTCGGAGTGAACAGATTGAAAGACAGTTGTTTAGAGGGATACAGCCAGTATTTAAATAATCCAAAACTTTTTACTCCAAACAAATATAAATATATATAAAGGCAGTAAATACTGTACTGCCAGTACTCACACGGGCAAGTGTGAGTACAATCCTAGGGGAAGGTATCTTTATATCCGAAATGATCTTCACAAGTGGTAATCTATAGGTGTGATTTGGGTCCTGTGTGTAATAATAGATGTAAATCAAATGTTACTCACACGGCCTTGTGTGAGTAGGTACACAACAAGGTATCTTTAACTTGAATGTTTTCTTTTATTCAGGTTCTTGATCTTCTTCCTGGTCTTCTTCTATGGTGTTCAACTCCCAGTTTAGGAAATCCCCCTCGGTGTGAACAAATTTAAGAACAAATGTTAGTAGGAAAATATCAACGTAATTCTGTGGTGACCCGCTAGCGAACCCAAGAAGATATAAAAAAGCAGATATGCAAAAGCAGATATATAAAAGCAGCAAATGCTGCAAGCACTCACACGGGCAAGTGTGAGTGCAATCCTAGGGGAAGGTATCTTTTTTCTTTTTCTCTCTGCAGGTGTGTTTACACCTGCTGCCTTATCAGGGTAGTGGTGATCTAATATATAGGGATCTATAGAATTAAAAATACAAATAATACTCACACGGCCTTGTGTGAGTAAATGCACATCATGGTGTCTTTAAATCCTTTGCAGTACTATTAAGGTAAAATTCCAAGTGGATAAGTGTATAAAGATGATCCCTCCTTGGTGTGAATATAAAATGGAGCAATGTCACGATACTAATGGGCTACAATGAATTCTATTTCCAAAAGCTCTAAAAACAACACATGTATAAAAACAATAGAAAAAATGCATAAAAAGAATTGCATAAAAAGAAATGCATGAAAAGAGAAAGCAACCCGTCAGTAGGAAATTGCTCGTGGATCTCGTGGAGCTCTGCTAACTTGCTCCGCGTCCGGATATAGTGCTGCCCCCTCTCTGATCCACTCCTTGACGGTGGCTGTGCTGGATTAAAATTGCTTAATGATGAGAGCTCTCTGACCATCACCTCATCTCATTTTCTCTCTCTCACTTCTCCCCTTCTCCACCTCCATCTACCCCTCGTTTTTGCTGAGACCTGCGCTCTATTAATTTACCCACTTTTGATTCCACTTTACGCTCCTCCCTTTCCTCTCTCAGCTCTGCTCCAGACCCTGACAACCTGGTCAGGAACTACAACTCTGCACTATCCTCCTCTCTTGAGCTACATGCCCCACTTTGTCTCGGCCATTCTCGCCCTTCTCACCCAAGACCCTGGCTAAATTCCCACAGGCGCATGCTGCGCTCCTGCACTTGTTCCTCTGAACACCTCTGGAGGAAATCTCACACTCTTGCAGACTTCCTTCACTACAAATTTATGCTGTGCTGTTTCACCTCTGCCCTCTCTCAGACTAAACAAACCTACTTTTCTTCACTAAACACACACAAGTCTAATCCACCCGACTCTTCTCTGTCTTTGACTCCCTACTCAGACCACCCTCGGCTGCCTCCTCTTCTTCCCCCATCTCACCTCAGGACTTTGCTGACTATTTCAATAAAAAGGTGGAATCCATTCATCAGGACATCCCCTCTTATCCTCCGTCCATCCTACACCTCTTCCTAACTCTCCTCCTGCCTTCCTCGACTTTTTTTCCACTGTCACAGAGGAGGATGTGTCGCTGTTGATCGCCTCTTCTCCCTCTACCACCTGTCCTCTTGACCCCATTCCCACCCATCTCCTAAAACCTCTTGCTCCTACTATAATCCCTACGCTCACACACATTTTTAACTCCTCCCTCTATTTTGGTACCTTTCCCTCCTCCTTCAAACATGCAACAGTCATACCATTGCTCAAAAACAGCAGGCTTGACCCTACCTGTCTTTCTAACTATCGGCCTGTCTACCTCCTGCCTTTTCCTCTAAACTCTTTGAATGTCTTGTATTCTCTTGCTTGCCCCATTTTCTCAACACCTATTCTCTCCTAGACCCTTTAGAATCTGGCTTCTACACTGCTCACTCCACTGAAACAGCCCTCACTAAAATAACTAATGACCTCCATGTTGTGAAAGACAGGGGTCATTACACTCTGCTCATATTACTCGACCTCTCTGCAGCATTTTATACTGTGGACCACCCTCTTCTAATTCACATTCTCCATACTCTTGGTATTCATAACAAAACTCTATCTTGGATCTCCTCTTACCTTTCCCATCGTACTTTCAGTGTCTCTTTTGTTAACACCTCCTCCTCTATCAATCTCTCTGTGGGGGTCCCCCTTGGCTGGGCCCAGGGACCTCTTCTCTTTTCTCTGTACACACTTTCTCTAGTTAACCTAATCACATCTCTTGGGTTCAAATATCCCCTCTCTGCTGACGACACACACATTAACTTTTCAACCCCTTACCTTACACCTGCTGCACAGACCAAAGTTTCTGAATGGCCCTCTGCCGACTTAAACTTAACATGGCAAAAACAGAGCTGCTCATACTTCCTCCCAAACTTGGTCCTACTACCTCCTTCCACATCACTATTGGAAGTATTATCATTCACCCAGTAGCACAAGCACTCTGCCTAGGGGTGACACTCGACTCCTCTCTCACATTCAAAAGGTAGCTAAAACCTGTTGCTTTTTCCTCCACAATATTACAAAGATACGCCCTTTCCTCTGTTGCTCGAATGCCAAAACTCTGACACAGACACTCATTCTCTCCCGTCTCGATTACCGTAACCTCCTGCTGTCCGGCCTTCCTGCCTCTCACGTGTCTCCCCTACAATCTATCCTAAACGCTGTTGCCAGAATCACTCTACACTTTCTTGAATCTGTCTCAGCGTCTCCCCTGCTGAAATCCCTCTCCTGGCTTCCGATCAAATCCCACATCTCACACTCCATTCTCCTCGTCACTTTTAAAGCTTTACACTCTTCTGCTCCTCCTCACATCTCAGCCCTAATTTCTCGCTATGCACCATCCCGACTCTTGTGTTCTGCTCAAGGATGTCTTCTTTCTACCCCCTTTGCATATAAAGCCCTCTCCCGCCTTACACCCTTTTCACTGACTGCCCCACACCTCTGGAATGCCCTTCCCCTCAATACCCGACTAGCACCCTCTTTATCCACCTTTAAGACCAACCTTTAAACACACCTGCTTAACGAAGCATATGAGTAGCTCCGTGGCTAATACTAGACACATGATACATAAAGCTTGGCCCCTTGCTGACGCACTTACTAGAACGCCCTCCTACTGTCTCTGTACGTTCTTCCTACCAATTAGACTGTAAGCTCTTTGTAGCAGAGACACCTTTTCCTAAATGTTACTTTTATGTCTGAAGCCCTTATTCCATGATCTGTTATTTGTATTATTTGTTATTTATATGATTGTCACGTGTATTACTACTGTGAAGTGCTATGTATATTAATGGCGCTATATAAATAAAGACATACATACATATGTAACACGTGTCCCCCAACAACCTCACTTAGGGACCAGTGTATGGGAGTGGGCACATGACCATGATTGCACGGTGCTCTCCCTGTTTGTTTGCAGGAGGTCTGAGTTGTCTGCCAGATGGTAAAGAGACAGGAACAGGACTGGCTCGCACAGGTCTCTGGGTTCTTCATGGTGGTGTCAGCGCCTCCAGCGGTGATGGATCCCACGGAGTGTAAGTGTCAGCCCCAATCACTACACAATTACCTCCCTCCTGCCCAGGAACTGACACCAGAGGCAGAGGTATCTTGAAGGGTACTTTATTGCAGGGCACTCTGCATCAGCTCTTCTAGCAGCATATATCACACTCCAATCGCCCCAGGCTTTCTAGGCGGTGCACCTTCATCACTAGTGCTCTCATTCAGGTGGTCTTTAGGCTAGCCAGCCTAAAATGAGCAAGCTTACCCCGCCATGGGGAAGACTCACAGCTCCCACCTTACTCCCTGAGGAGCAGGGAGCTCCAACATCCACCTCCTCACACCCTGAGGTGCAGAGGCAGACTCCTCTCTCTCCAGGGCTGAGAGGAAGACTGCTCACTAACTTTGGCTGCTCCCATAGAAACCTCTAGAGGGGGCGGGCTCATGGAGTGTACCCACCTACAAGGGGCTGTACTATTCCAGTAGTCACCTACACTATTCCAGTGCTCACCTGCACTATTCCAGTAGTCACCTACACTATTCCAGTGCTCACCTGCACTATACCAGTGCTCACCTGCACTATTCCAGTGCTCACCTGCACTATTCCAGTGCTCACCTGCACTATTCCAGTGCTCACCTGCACTATTCCAGTAGTCACCTACACTATTCCAGTGCTCACCTGCACTATTCCAGTGCTCACCTGCACTATTCCAGTGCTCACCGGCACTATTCCAGTGCTCACCTGCACTATTCCAGTGCTCACTTACACTATTCCAGTGCTCACCTGCACTATTCCAGTGCTCACCTGCACTATTCCAGTGCTCACTTACACTATTCCAGTGCTCACCTGCACTATTCCAGTGCTCACCAGCACTATTCCAGTGCTCACCGGCACTATTCCAGTGCTCACTTACACTATTCCAGTGCTCACCTGCACTATTCCAGTGCTCACCTGCACTATTCCAGTGCTCACGTACACTATTCCAGTGCTCACCTGCACTATTCCAGTGCTCACCTACTCTATTCCAGTGGTCACCTGCACTATTCCAGTGGTCACCTACACTATTCCAGTGCTCACCTGCACTATTCCACTGGTCACCTGCACTATTCCAGTGCTCATCTGCACTATTCCAGTGGTCACCTGCACTATTCCAGTGGTCACCTGCACTATTCCAGTGATACTCTAACTCGGTCCACCAGGCCAGGCTTTGAGGCTATCCCTGTTGGTAGCCCGAGCCCTTGATGAAACCGTTTGAGCCCCTCTGCTCTATTCTCTCTTGTCTTTGCACATTAGATCTTCTTTCTCATTGACTTTACCCCCTGTACCCGGAACTGTCACAGTTCCCAGTCATTTCTTTACCGCAACCGCCACCATTTCACATTGCTCCTGAATGCTCCTGGCCCCAGCTCCCCCTCTCTCCGCACATCGCTCTTTGCTTTGGCATTTCTGTCACCCCAAACGATGTCTTGTACCTAATTTATACTCTTCGGATTGTGAGTCTCCATCATATCACCTCCCCCTTTTCCTTGACCGTACCTGTTCCTGTGTGACTAGCAGCTCTATAAACTCTTTCAGGAAACTTTTGCTGGATCCCATTTGGACCTATTGCTTTGACGCTTAACCTTGCAAGTATAACACGGACATTGTCCCCTTTAATGCACTGTATCCCCCCATCCTTCCTATACACATCACTCACTACATGCAGCGTACTCTCTGTGACTCTCCCCCCCCCCAAATACTTGTGTAGCCATGCTGGGAAATGGTCTGCAGTTGTCTCCCCTGCTGGCAGTAAACCTGGTAAGTTACAGGGATGCCAGCAGTAATCATGGAGGTTTGCCCTCACACCCTGGTGAGGTGCCCTATGTATGGATGGGAGTGGCTACATGCTCTGAGTCCACAGTTAGTGACATCAGAGATGTGCCTGTTTCCTGAGGTATATAAGGCACAGCACTGCTCAAAGTTAGTGAGTGGGAGGGAGAGCGGTGGAGAGAGTTACAGGAATAAATCTGTGTTGAGACTTGGGAAATGAAGGGCCCACTAGTGCAGTAACTAGTGGCCCACTTTTACATTAAGCCTGACAAGGCCACACTGTGTCCAGGGACCTGGCACAGGGGTGATCTCCCTGCGGGGAGAGGGGATCCCACTCCATTGGGAGGGCGTACCTTTTCAAGGGACAGTACGGCGAGATTTGCGGCTGAGCTGATCACTGCAAGGGGACAGTTTGCTACATCAACAATAAAGATGCCCTGTTCAAAGACAACCCCACTTTGTGAGTGTGAAGTTACTCTCCAGTTGAAGTCACCACCAAGAAGGAGTTCCTCATCAGACCCATCTCCCTGCGGACGCAGAGATCCTGATGAGGTGGAGGCGCTGCACGTGATATAGGTAGGACTCGCACACACTACCTCAGCTGCCTGTCTGGATTGACAATCCCTGAACACCATCATGCGGGACACTCAGGAGTCCTGTTGTCTACAGGTGCACCACCAGACACGACCATGTAATGGGGACTGGTTAGACCACAGGGGCCAATATGAGATTGGGTGGGTCATACTAGAGGGAATACCCGTTACACTTGTTTGGGAATTCTTCTATGTTGGAAGATGTCTGGATGTAGATACATGTTTTTATTTTAGAAGAGGCCTTTTGCTCCTTCTGATAAGACAATCAGTAATGGTGGCTTTATGCTGTGCCGCTGCTTGTGATTGTAAGACAGCAGAGGTGCTGCCTGGAGGGAGAACCCCAGTACCGTGATGCAGACTTAGTCAGTCTGATAGAGCATTTGCAAATACGCTAAAGAGTACAGTAACTAATGGCCTCAGAAGTCAGTCAAAGAGTCAGAAAGTTCACACCGTTCAGTCTGCTGAAGGCTGGGCACCTGGGCTGACAGTCTATAGAATGCGATCTGGTGAACTAAACTGTTTCTACTTATTTGTGACTGTCTGTGGCCACTTCATCAGTGGATCCAACTTATACCCCTGATGAAGTGGCCACAGCCACAAAACGCATAGGGAGTTTGCCAGTTCACATCCTTGCTAAATGCAGCCAAGATCACAGTGAGAGCTCACCGACTTCTGACATCATCGTTTGCTGCCCAGGCACACTACTGCACTCTGTAGGGTCTTTGCAAATGCCCCATCAGACTGCCTGCATGTGCATCGTGCTGGGAGGACTGATTTGCGACAAGCACTTTTCTTTTTTCTATTTGTGAGCGCATTACTTACCTTTGCATAACATTTATTATTTATTAATAAACGATGAGGGCTCATGTCTCGAGCTTTTTTCTTTTCTTCTTCTAATCTTTAAAGTGAAGAATTCCAGGCGTTCTTCCAGGAGATCAGCAGACACACTAGTGTATATATAGGTTCAATGTATATATTAATGTATGTGTATCTTTATTGCAGCACACCATCCATGTACGGAGCGTTTTAATGATATAACTGTAGTCAATGATATCACTGGTCATTATTACCTAAATAAGACTATGACATAGTGTTTGATAAGATTCTCTGCTTTTTCTACATCTAAGGCAGGGGTAGCCAACTCCAGTCCTCACTGGCCACCAGCAGGTCAGGTTTTCAAGATATCCCTGCTGCAGCACAGGTGGCTCACTCAGTGGATCAGTCATGATGATTGAGCCACCTGTGCTGAAGCAGAGATCTCCCTAATACCTGACTTGTTGGTAGCCCTTAAGGACTGGAGTTGGCCATCCCTGATCAAAGGGTTCTCACATTACCTGTGCTTTTATTATTGTTAATTGTTCACTATTGGTTATTTGCCTATTTATACAGTACTGTATCACTGCATTATTTTTCATAGCGTACAGCAGTGCAAGCCTTTTTTTACTACAGTCAGGTGTTAGCAAAAAATACAACTTTTTAAGATATTTCATTAAAAAAAATAGCCGACCCCCCCCCCTAAAAAAATAGCCAATTTTTAAACAACACATTTAAAGGGATTACTTCCTGTCCGACTACGTTGGATTGTCAAAAATCTGTTTGAGCCCGATCTATAGATTCCAGACCCTTGTAAGTAGATGGTTGGCTATTTTTCTGTGTTAGAAAATGGCAGCAAGGCACTCGTAAACTGAAGAAAAAGTATCTTTATTGAGGTTACATATTCCTCCTACGCGTTTTGGTCCCAGCTGAGACCGAAACGCGTTGGGGGAATATGTAGCCTCAATAAAGATACTTTTTCGGCAATATGAGTGCCCTCCTGCCTTTCTACTATTGTATCTGTTCCATAACAGGATCTATTACAGGATTAGACCCCCGACAACATATGGCGCCCCACTATTACCTGTTCCAGTACGGTGAGTATTAGGAGAGCAAGCTCTTACAAATCTTTTTTCTAAATGGTTATTTTTCTACCCAGGTGACTAGTGCCACCAGAACTCAAAATGTAGAGTTTGGTTTTCATAAAGGAACTCACCCCAGGGTAATAAATGTACAGACACTGTGCCCTGATTGTGACCCTTCTCTTTTTATGCTGGTGTATGAGGGGTGGCAGGGTGAGCTTGTGCCCCTGCCATGAATAAATGTTTTTATAGGTAAAGTTCGGCAGTGCTATATGTAGAGATGTCACCCATATGGATATTTGGGGTTCTGCACCAGACAATAGCATTTTAATGGAAAAGTACTATTTGCTGTGGCGCCAAATCAGTGAAGTCGACTGCAAATCGGTGGGAATGGACATGTGGGACACGTGTATAAAGGTGGCGTTTGCATGTAAATTACCACACACTCTGCTATAGAGTTTTCTCTCTCTTATATTATAACACTTTTTACATTTGTTCGCCAATATTCACAAGTAACTTTTTTTTATCTTTTTGCAAAAAGAAAAACAAAAGAAAACAAATTGCCTTGAATTTCCTGTGATGAGCCATAAAGTGCCCCCGACATAGACGCAAAACCCCACGCAGGAACCATGACTGAAATCCCAGAATGCATTGCTTTGACGCACAGCTTGGAAGCTCTTGTTGGGCCCATTTTTCGGTCCCACGTGTATCTGTTACAAACAGGTGGACGGACAAAAAGACGTCAAGGACGAAGACACGCTTGTGGGAGGCCCGCCATTTTGGAGACACCAGCAGGAGCGCCCTGCTTGACAGATTTTTTTTTGGTGGGCGATGGGTGAAGTGCTTGTATTGGGTCCTGGTAATTATAGATCTTGTAACACGTTGGTGGGTGACAGAAGTTTCCAAAATGTTGCTTATCCCAGCCTCTTCCATCTCCACACCAGTGTATGTCCCAAACATGGCAGCCCGGGAGGTCTGAGTCCATTTCCATGTCAAAATAACACAATGAGTAACGACGGGCCCAGGACTTGCAGTCAGTGATAGGACCATGCAGACAGACAGCTAACAGTCAGACAATACTCAAGGCCCCTTGATCCCCTTCTTTCTCTTCTAAAAAAGGGGAATAGGGTCTTTATAATACCCACAAGAATGTCACAGACACTGGTGATGAATGGCAGGCATATGAAACAGTGGCAGGTTTCAGGGACTGTGCACCCTCCCTTATATATCCCAATCGAATGGTGGAAATGTCGACATATTATACGTGGACCTCCCTTATCTTTCAGCTCTGCAACATGAGTGGTTCAACTTTCTCAGTCGTACATTTTAATTGCCTATCACTCATTGTTCCCCGGTCCCCCTAGTCAACAGCTGTACACCTCGAAATGTTTATTACATGCCACATTTGAAAAGTCTGTTTCAGGTAGTTTCCCAGAGTTCCAGGAGTGCTTTAAAATGGGTTTGCAGAAGGATTGGAGAAACAGGTACAGTACACTGACAACTCAAGTATCATGATTCACCCCAAATTATACTGTATCAACTTCATTTCGGAGGTGATGAGCCGTGAAGATCATTTGTTATTGAAGGTATAAACTAAAGCCAACTCGTTACAACACTTCTCCCGGTACCTTATGTTACTCATGTCCCATTTCTCTCTGCCCCTCAGTCTTTTTCTTGCTCTAGGTCGTGCAGGAGAACATCGGCTAATATTTAGCATTCAGGTTCAGAAACAGTTGGCAATTTACAGTAAAGAATCAACACTTATTGGGCTGGAAGTCTTGGTGTGTGCGGGACGAGAGGGTATTGAGAGAGTCTCGGTGTAATGGTCACAGTAACAGTGATAGAGTGCTAGGGAAGTGAGGCCAGCCGAGGGACCGGCCTCTCAACGTTTACATTGGGGTTGTTGGGTCTTTCGAGAAGATCAAATTGTAAATGAGATGTGGTGGGGGACTACAATGAAACATTAGCCCTTTCAGTGCCAATGAAGGTTGCAAGCTCCAGCACTGGAAGGGTTAACAACAATGAATTACAGTCTTCTGTATCTCATATACCAATGAGGTTCTTCTTCGTCTAATCTCGCTTGGTGTCTCTTTCCGCCTTGTTACACTCTCTCTTCATTTGTTTCCTTCATAATCTAAGTTTCTCTCCTCCTCTATCGTTCAGCCACATTGTTTCTCCGTCACGTACTACAGTATATTGTCTATCTTTTTTTTCATCTGTTAAATCCACCTCTCTCTTCTCTTTCTTGGTAGACGAGTCAATGACGCGGTTTCGAAATGCATAATTTGTTCCCTCACAGTGTCGGATTCCGTCAAAAAAAATGTATTTTTATTGATATTTTTTATTTTATTTGTGGGTAATATTTTATTTTTTTCTGCCCATTGTGAGAATTTTTTTCTGGATTTTTTTTTTAGATTCTACGTAGGACGTAGACGAACATGGAAGAGAACAAACCAAGTAGCAGAGGAGAAGCTGGGTAAGTCACACCGTTATTGAGACTGAAGCCAGGCTCTAGAATAGAGAGAAACAGAGTATTAAAGTAAGCATTTAAACGCAAGTAAACACAAGTCCTATATACTGTAGATATGATAAACTATCTAAATGGTATAAAACAATAATGGTAGACAGCACACTTGAAGCAAGGTAAATATGATATTGTTTGCAGGGTGCAATTAGGAACAGTGAGAGGACCCCAGTTCCTCCCAAAACAATATATAAACACACGGAAATGTTCCATTAGAAAAATGGTCAAAACCCGGAATATGCCAAAATGTGAGTGGTAATGAAAAAAGCGAAATCTACAATAGACTAGGAGGGAGAGAGACACGGGGAGAGAGACGGAGACACGGGGAGAGAGACGGAGACACGGGGAGAGAGACGGAGACACGGGGAGAGAGACGGAGACACGGGGAGAGAGACGGATACACGGGGAGAGAGAGACAGAATAACCCAGACCCCGACCAAGGACTTTACGGTTGAACTTTCGATCTTTTGAGAATTATATTCTCCTACTAGGGTCTGGACTTATTGAACTTTTGCTTTATTCTATTTCATAGCATTTTGTGTTTGGTTGTGTTCTATATAGTGGGGTTATAAAGGTCTAGGGAAGTACCATTTTGTCCCTTTGGACTTGAGGAAACGGGTCTGAGGAAGGGGTTCTTACCCTGAAACGTTGCCCCCCTTGTTACCCCCCACCCCTAATTTTGTTGTTCCCTCCTCCTTTCACATTATGGTATCCCTTCCCTTGTATAGTTTCCCCACACTATTTTTAGGGTCCATTTTGTGGATTTCCTGCTAACGTGACATTATTCCAGGTTTATTGTAGATTTTGCTTTTTTCATTACAATTCACATTTTGGCATATTCCGGTTTGTGACCAGTTTTCTAATAGTCAGTGAGTGCTGGAACATTTCAGTGTGTTTATATATGTAAATGGTAGTTGCACCATGTATTCCCTCCTCCCCTCCTCCCCCACACCCCTGCCCAAATTGATTGCCTGTGAAAACATTTCAGAGGATTTTCCAAGGCTAAAATGATTCCAGAAATCACACATTTCCAGTAACAATTCGCAGCTTCCTCAACAAACCAGAGATTAGTCAGAATACGCAAGTGGTTCAATAATGTGGTAACTCATCAAGACGGAAAAAGAATCAAAAACGGAGGAGGTGGAGGGTAAAGAGGAGGACGAAGCTTCTATTTTAGTAGAGTATTCATTGACTTATATACTTCCCAAAACGCACAAGCATTCCTGCATGGGGCCATCCCGTTAAAGCTGCAGTTCAAGCAATATCCTGCATGTGTGTTTTTTTTAATAAATCAGTTCTGTAGTAAGAAAAAATACTTTTAGCATTTTCTGTTTTAAAAAAACAACAACTTTGAAAGACCAATTTTCTTGTATTCTATTTTAACAAGCATGTTTGTTCCTATAGCAACCATTTACATTCCCCAGATCTAAAGATGTCGCCAAACTTCGCCGATCAATAGACGGAGAACGAATTGACCGGCAGCTATGCAGTTCTTTAGGTAAGTAGAGATTGCCCACATGAAACTATTGAAGTAAAAAAAAAAAAAACTAAAAAAAAAAAACTTTAAAAAAACTTTAAAAAAACGGGAGCTTGAACTACAGCTTTAAGGTGCGAATATCTGCATTAGGGGTCATTTGTGTGAACATTCGCCATCGAACCGAGTAAATCGTATTGAAAATTTGTTTTAACATTTGCCGATCAAATGCTAACATTCGTTAAAAAGGGAGAGCGGAGCGGAAACGCCGGCAGGTTTAGGTACATTCGCCCACGTTTCTCCATGTCTAATTCGAGGTCGAATATTCGATTGCAAATTAAATTTTGCAAAAAAATTAAATAAAAACTGCCCGACTTCACGGATCGAATTTTGACACATTCGCTCAAAGTGTTAAGTAAACAGGCAGTGCGAAAAATCCTTTTACAGTGCTCATGTTATACATGTAGAGACGGGCGAATCCGTCCAATTCCGTTTCCTAGATTTTCTCGCATTTCCCCCCCCCCCTCCCCCAAAATCAATTTTTGCGGTGTACAATTTGGATTTGGTTGGTTTTAATCCGCGTGGATTAATCAAAAACCGCCATTGGATACGACCCGTGGGCGGATTTGTAGAATCCAATCCGTGGATTTAGCAATCCATTGGCGGATCCGTCCACGGGCCGCGGAATCCGCGGAGTGTATTGGTAATAATAATAAAGGAATATCCGCAAAACCCGAGTCGCCATTTTTTGAGATTGATCCGCGGACTGAAGCAACCGGCTGATCCGCTGCAGATCCCCCCCTCCCCTCCCCCCCCCAAATGTGCCCATCTCTATATACAGGTACAAGCATTGAACAATTCTATACAATCTTGTACGTGGTTGCAGCCACTGACCACACACAGCGCACGTGTAGAATATGCGTGCACCACCACTGCTTTGTCAGTGTGAACGCGCATGCGCCGGCTGTGCGGTCCGGTGACCTTACATGTGGGCCGCCATTGACAATACAACGCATGCACACTATAGTTCACCCACAGCGCCACCTTGTGACTGAAAGTGATAAATCGCTTTAATTGGTTTAGTTACACACGGCGTTACACCAATAGCACGGTATGCTGACGCGCAATTTCCCGCATGAGTGCGGCATACATGAGGGGAAACCCCGCATTTATAGTTGCAATAATGCTGGCTACATCTGTATGTATATGGAGCAGGGGTAGCCAACTCCAGTCCTCAAGATCCCCCAACAGGTCAGGTTTTCAGGATATCCCTGCTTCAGTACAGGTGGCTCAATATGACTGAGTCACCTGTGCTGAAGCTGGGATATCCTGGAAACCTGACCTGTTGGTATCTCTTGAGGACTGGAGTTGGCCACCCCTGATCTCCTAGAATCTCCAAAGAGGAATATGACATTATGTTGAGTCCGTTCCATATTGTTTCTCTTTGCACAAATGTATTACAGTATGGTGCTTTTGTGCCAACGTTGTTCCACAAATCAGCTGCTCCTCGCCCTCTTCACATCCTGGAATCCTGTGAGAAGCCATCGTATCTCAGGTCTATGAATGCTTGTGTAGCACATGTTTCTCCCCCCTAACCCCCCCCCCCCCCGGCGTGCTCCCTGGTTTGATAAAGCGCTCTATGCGTGAAACGCGTTAGGGGATCCGCCAGGACTCTCCTGTCATGTTTTTTAATTAATAAACTTTTTTTCACGGTCACTTCGTCCCGAGCTCTCGCCTTCTTCCGGCTGTGCACTGGCTCTTTCCTACTCCGTGGAATCTCCGTGTAGTGCGGTGTAGTGTATTGTAGTGTGTTATAGTGTAGTGTATTGTAGTGTGTTATAGTGTAGTGTGTTATAGTGTAGTGTATTGTAATAATAATATTATAATAATAATAATTATTATCATTACTATTATTATAGTGTATTGTAGTATAGTGTGTTGTAGTGTGTTATAGTGTAGTGTGTTATAGTGTATTGTATTAGGGTGTTGTGTAGTGTGGTGCCAAGTGACAGCAGAAGGTAGAGATATAATAACTAGCACACACAGAGGGAGCATGGTTGTCCCCTGGGCTCCGGCCCAGGCTATGGATGGAGTAGGCTATTAACAGTGCTAATGAATGGCAGAGGAGAAGTTATTGCAGCCACAAATTCTGCTCGCTGAGTAATCGCAGGAGGAGCGCTTCTTTCACATTCCGGAAAAAACAATAATGAAATAGGGCGGCTCATAAATGACTGACGAGAAAATCACTCGTGTGTTGAACTTATTATACAGTTCCCTGGGGGGCGCCAACATTGGGGGACTCAGAAGGAGTTTAACCCCGGGGTGGTCAACTGCAGTCCTCAAGGGCCACCAAAAGGTCAGATGTTCAGGAAACCCCTGCTTCAGCACAGTTGCCTCAATCAGTGGCTCAGTCGTTGATTGAGCTACCTGTGCTGAAGCAGGGATATCCTGAACACCTGACCTGTTGGTGGCCCTTGAGGACTGGAGTTGGCCACCCCTGGTTTAACCTTTTCAGGGCTGAGCCCTCCAGCACAGGTGGAGTCAGGAACACAAGTCACACACGATTTAGAACTGGAGGACATCGCAGAACAGGTGCAAACACTCACACACACACATGTACACACACACACACATGTACACACACACACACATGTACACACACACACACATGTACACACACACACACATGTACACACACACACACATGTACACACACACACACATGTACACACACACACACACACACACACACACACACACACACACACACACACACACACACACACACGTACACACACACACACACACACACACACGTACACACACACACACACACACACACACACATGTACACACACACATGTACACACACACACGTACAGAGGTATTACCCCCCTGCTATCACGTTAAGCGCTCCTGGAAAATAATGGAAGCATTCATATTGTTTTCCATCGCGCTCACAGTAAATCTCGCCGTAATAACGGCATAGTGCTAACGCAACGCGCCTGATTAATAGGTGTAATAACGCCTGCTACAGCCGTAGTTACACAGCCGCCTTCCCTGTGCTGGGGAAGGCTGTAGTCCCACTCATTAGAGCTGAGCTGATATCTTCTCCAGCGCAGGGAAGCGGCTTCCAATCATACTGACCAAGGGTCAGAATCCGCTGCTCGGATGCTGGAGATGTGATGGGAAATATCTCCCCCCTCCCCCTCCGGCGCAATTACAGCGACATGGTGGAACGCGGGACGCTGTTTCCTGGAACGTTGAATGAAGGGGTTTGGGATTTACTAACTTTGAGGGAACAAATCCGTAGCATTATAATAATTAAATGATAATTCCTTGTTTTATGGAGAAAATGCTGAGAACTACTTGGAGACGGAGGGTGAATCGGCACATACAGTTTCATTTTTGGAGCTGGTAAAATAACAATCTTCAGAACTAATATTAAAACAAGCAATCTGAGAGGCACTTAAAAAAATATGCTGCCGTTGGAAAGGCATAAACAGCTGCCTCTCTGTTCCAATCAATCCTTCTGTCAGTGTAACTCAGCAGCTACAATGTATCCTTATATTACTAAGGTAACATAATCTAGCTCAAACTGCGGGGAACATTGGCAACACATGATCACAAACAGGAAAGGGCTACAGGGAGCCCTTACGTGCCCTGAAGAAGCGTTCACACGTGAAACGCGCGCGTCGGCCACCTACCTACTGCACACGCGGGAAGCTTTCATTTTGAACATAGCCTTGTATGGGAATTGCCCCACGCTATTGTACAAACAGCTACCCCCTGTGTATATTTACTGGATCGTGCATGTACTATTTCGTTGCGGGATCCTCATGCCCCGAGGGGCCATTTATCAGTCCACCTACTAGCTAGGCATGTCCTCGAGCATATCAGCGCTGATATACCCATGATCAGCGCAGATATAGGGGACTATGCGGTAACCAGTCAGACCTGTTCTATTTCCACCTGGTAAAAGGTATATATTTGTTGTCTATTGAGGGGTGGGGTGGATCACGGGTCTACGTGACCTAACCTCACTATATTCACCTCCCGCTGATAACATATGCTTAACCAGCTGTGAGCACTGGCAAGTTCAGGACACACACACGGCGTTTCCTGGCTGTCTCCTGAGCAGTATCATAAGTGATCTGAGTTGTGAGTTATTTTTTCAAGCCTGTCTGGTTTGACTATTGCCTTAGAGTGAACTCTCAGACTATTGGTACGGCAGGAGTTTCTTAAACCCTCGTATCATTGTGGTGGCTATACAACAATATACCCACTTGCACACCCCAGTATCCCGTTTATTAAGGGTTATTTATCTGCGTGTGCTGGGGGATTGCATTTACTACATACACCGCACCTACCTGAGGTAAAAGAACTGTTTTCAACAGCTGCTATTGATAGACCACGAGGACACAGTCTCCGGCAGGAGTGTATATGTGTCTTTACTAGCACTAGCGTTGCATGTATATGCTGCCTTTAGAATTATTCTAAATACGTTTCCACAGTGATCTGCGCATGGTGCTTACAGATTATCCACAATACACCTTCTGCAACGACAGTACTATAGTGGTTCTATATCAGTGCCTTACTTATGCCATATGATCTCACACCAAAACCTCAAAGTACTTATACCTTACTGATTGAGGTTTTTTGGTTAGTCCAAACACCCACAATACGGGGACTCAATTTATAGGTTCGACTCCCGCACCACATGCTAGAGTGTGTTAATGTACACACTATACAAAGTCTACCTACACAGCGCGTTACTACATACGCCCTGATACATCTTTATTGAGACACACTTTGCCCAGTGGGTTTAAACGGCCCCTCCACCTATATCATTAGGTAGCTATCAACATAGTACTAGATCCCAAAATCTATTAGGGATCTCCATATGTACATCTACCCACCTACCCATAGATGGGTTACTTATGATACAGTCACGTGCTTTTGATTACTATTTAATTGTATTTTAACCCCCCTTTTTTTATTCATTGGATATCAATAAAGTCTTTTTAACTTTATAATTACACATATAGTGGTGAAAGAGTGCTTGAAGACTGGGTTCCTTTTTCTTCTGTGCACAACACATGATCACAAACAGGAAAGTGTTACAAAGCTCTTGCACTGCCAGGGATTTGCGCTAAACCTGCTACAGGAATCAAAGGATGCTCAGTATATTAAAACGGCATTAAAAGATAAAGAATAATAATCAGTGTTCGACAAACCTATACATTTGCTCGCCCCGGGCGAGTGGATTTAACCCCCGGGCGAGTAAATATTGGCCCAAGCAGCACACGTTTGGTACTAGGTGGCGAGTAGATTTTTTTGTGATTTGTCAACCACTGATAATAATCATTTTAAAACAATGCCGCAAGTATTATCTAATACTATAGAACTGATTTACTAAAAAAAACAAAAACACACGTAGGATATTGCATGGATTGCCTCTTTAGCGCACAGGGAGGCGGTTTTTATGGACTGCGACAAAAAAACCCTCAACATTTGACATCAATCTGCTGATTTTTTTTAAAAAAATGCTGCAAAACAGAAGAACACAAATATCACGTCAAGATCTGCGAACAGCGTCACAATTATACAACGAAACATTCAAATCGTTTGAAAATTAATCCGAAGAATTAATCGCTGGGTTTATCTCGCTTCAGGAAAGAGACCATTCCAAACCCAAAAGGAAATGTTGTACCTCTAGGGCTACAATAATCCCAGATTCAGAACCTGGTACCTCTAGGGCTACAATAATCCCAGATTCAGAACATGGTACCTCTAGGGCTACAATAATCCCAGATTCAGAACATGGTACCTCTAGGGCTACAATAACCCCAGATTCAGAACATGGTACCTCTAGGGCTACAATAACCCCAGATTCAGAACATGGTACCTCTAGGGCTACAATAATCCCAGATTCAGAACATGGTACCTCTAGGGCTACAATAATCCCAGATTCAGAACATGGTACCTCTAGAGCTACAATAATCCCAGATTCAGAACATGGTACCTCTAGGGCTACAATAATCCCAGATTCAGAACATGGTACCTCTAGGGCTACAATAATCCCAGATTCAGAACATGGTACCTCTAGGGCTACAATAATCCCAGATTCAGAACATGGTACCTCTAGGGCTACAATAATCCCAGATTCAGAACATGGTACCTCTAGGGCTACAATAATCCCAGATTCAGAACATGGTACCTCTAGGGCTACAATAATCCCAGATTCAGAACCTGGTACCTCTAGGGCTACAAAAAAGCTGTGTGTGCTGTGCACGTGCTTAGTAAGTGAAACTTCTTTCTGTGTTGTCAGCAACATATAAAGTAACAATAATATTATTACTGCTTAGAGCATGAGTAAATTTGATTGGCGGGGTCATGTTTATTGGCAGCAGTACCAGCATCATGGATGTTGAGCGGGTGGGGGAGCTCACGGGGGGGGGGGGGGGGAGCTCTCAGGGGGGGGGAGCTCACGGGGGGAGGGAGCTCACAGGGGGGTGGGGGGGAATAGGCACATCATTCAGGGGCGGTGTTCGGCGCATCACTGGGGTGTGTGTGTGTCAGAGTGTGCGTGTGTCAGATTGTGCGTGCGTGTGTCAGTGTGTGCGTGCGTGTGTCAGTGTGTGCGGGTGTCAGAGTGTGCGTGCGTGTGTCAGTGTGTGCATGTGTCACAGTGTGCATGCATGTGTATGTGTGTCAGTGTGTGTGTGTGTGTGTGTGTGTGTGTGTGTGTGTGTGTGTGTGTGTGTGTGTGTGTCAGTGTCTGTGTGTGTGTGTGTGTGTGTGTGTGTGTGTGTCAGTCAGTGTGTGTGTGTCAGTGTCTCAGTGTGTGTGTGTATGTGTGTGTGTCAGTCAGTGTGTGTGTGTGTGTGTATGTGTGTCAGTCAGTGTGTGTGTATGTGTGTCAGTCAGTGTGTGTGTATATGTGTCAGTCAGTGTGTGTGTGTGTATGTGTTTCAGTCAGTGTGTGTGTGTGTGTGTGTGTGTGTGTGTGTGTGTGTGTGTGTGTGTGTGTGTGTGTGTGTGTATGTGTGTCAGTCAGTGTGTGTGTGTGTATGTGTGTCAGTGTATGTGTGTCAGTCAGTGTGTGTGTGTGTGTGTGTGTGTGTGTGTGTGTGTGTGTGTGTGTGTGTGTGTGTGTGTGTGTGTGTGTGTGTGTCAGTCAGTGTGTGTGTCAGTCAGTCAGTGTGTGTGTGTGTGTGTGTGTGTGTGTGTGTCAGTCAGTGTGTGTGTGTGTGTGTGTGTGTGTGTGTGTGTGTCAGTCAGTGTGTGTGTGTGTATGTGTGTCAGTGTGTGTGTGTGTGTGTGTGTGTGTCAGTCAGTGTGTGTCTGTGTGTCAGTCAGTGTGTGTGTATGTGTGTCAGTCAGTGTGTGTGTGTGTGTGTGTGTCAGTCAGTGTGTGTGTCAGTCAGTCAGTGTGCGTGTCAGTCAGTGTGTGAGTCAGTGTGTGTGTGTGTGTCAGTTAGTGTGTGTGTGTATGTGTGTCAGTCAGTGTGTGTGTGTGTGTGTGTGTCCTGTCCCCTCTCTCCTGACTCCCCCCAGCACACTTGTCCTCCCCCCAGCACCCTTATCCTTTCCCTGCAGCACCCTTATCCTGCCCCCAGCACCCTTTTCCTCCCCAGCACCCTTTTCCTGCCCCCAGCACCCTTTTCCTGCCCCCAGCACCCCTTTCCCGCCCCCAGCATCCTTGTCCTCCCCCCAGCCCCTTTCAGCAGCCCCCCCCCATCATTCCTACCAGATCGCGGCACAGAGGCGATGGAGGCAGTGGCGGGGGGAGGAGGGCAGCGCGCCATCGTCAGCTGGAGCCAGCTCGGAGGGGAGCGCTGCAGCGATGCCCCTTCTGATGGTGCTGTTGGTGACGCAGCGCACTCAACCCCCTCCCCCCCCCCCCATTACCGGAGCAGGAGCCGTTCCATGCCTCGGCCGGGGGAGGCCTGCAGGGGCACGGGCATGCACCAGGAGGAGAGGCCGCGGGAGATCAGGGCCTGCATAGGGCCCCGGGGAGCAGTGTGGGCTGCAGTGTCCCTGTGAGGAGAGCCATGGCGTCTTGAGCGTCGCCATGACTACCGTGCATGCGCGGCATATCAATGGGCGGGGAACGGCGGCAGTTAGGAGTGGCTGTATCTCCTCGGGCTGCGGTCCGGCACCGGGTCTCCGAGCCGTGGCATCCGGTGTGGGGGAGCGTTAGGAGCTGCGGCGGCGAGTAAATGTTGAGCAGGTGGGGGGAAGCGTGTAAGCGGCCGTGTGGGGGGGAACAAAAACGGTTAGGAGCGGCGCCGCTGCATGTGATTTACCAGAACACAGCCCGGCCTCAACTGCCAGCACTGTGACGTCACATCCGTTTCATTTTCTGTCCCCACAATCCATTTTTGTCCCATTACGAATGAGGTGCCACTAAAGAAGTTTCACTTCAATAATCCCAGATTCAGAATCTGGTACCTCCAGGACTACAATAATCCCAGATTCAGAACCCGGTACCTCTAGGACTACAATAATCCCAGATTCAGAACCTGGTACCTCCAGGACTACAATAATCCCAGATTCAGAACCTGGTACCTCCAGGACTACAATAATCCCAGATTCAGAACCTGGTACCTCCAGGACAACAATAATACCAGATTCAGAACCTGGTACCTCCAGGACTACAATAATACCAGATTCAGAACCTGGTACCTCCAGGACTACAATAATCCCAGATTCAGAACCTGGTACCTCCAGGGCTACAATAATCCCAGATTCAGAACCTGGTACCTCCAGGACTACAATAATACCAGATTCAGAACCTGGTACCTCCAGGGCTACAATAATACCAGATTCAGAACCTGGTACCGCCAGGGCTACAATAATACCAGATTCAGAACCTGGTACCGCCAGGGCTACAATAATCCCAGATTCAGAACCTGGTACCTCCAGGACTACAATAATCCCAGATTCAGAGCCTGGCTCTCCTAGAGCATGTTGGCTGCAGATGGTACAGTACTCTAGGGCTGGTTGGCTAACAGAATGGGTACAATAAAGGAATAATTGTCATTACTTACTGAGTAGTCGCATGCTGGCATTAAATGAGCCGAGTTTATTGGATGCCAGGCAAGTGTAGTTCCCATAATTCCTTGTGGTGACATTTGAAAACAGGAGCATAGACCAGGTCCTCTCATTCTGAATCGCTAAGCCTTCCATTCCTGCAATCAGTCTGCTGAGAAAGAAAGGAGAGAGAGAGAAGGGGGGGGGGGAGAGAGAGAGGAGGAGGAGGGGGAGAGAGAGAGGAGGAGGGGGAGAGAGGAGGGGGAAAGAAAGGAGGAGGGGGGGAGAGAGGAGGGGCGGGGAGAGAGGAGGAGGGGGGAGAGGAGGATGGGGGGGGAGAGGAGGAGGGGGGGAGAGGAGGAGGGGGGAAGAGGAGGAGGGGGGGGAGAGAGAAGAGGAGGGGGGGAGAGAGAAGAGGAGGGGGGGGAGAGAGAGGAGGTGGGGGGAGAGAGAGGAGGAGGGGGGGGAGAGAGAGGAGGCGGGGGGAGAGAGAGGAGGCGGGGGGAGAGAGAGGAGGACGGGGGGGAGAGAGAGGAGATGGGGGGAGAGAGAGGAGGAGGGGGGGAGAGAGAGGAGGAGGGGGGGAGAGAGAGGTGGAGGGGGGAGATAGAGGAGGAGGGGGGTAGAGAGGGAGAGGAGAGCAAAAGAAAGGAGGAAGGGAGAGAGGGAGAGAGACAGAAAGGAGGAAGGGAGAGAGGGAGAGAGACAGACAGGAGGGGGGAGAGAGAAGGGGGGAGAGAGGACAGGGAGGGAGGAGAGCGAAAGAAAGGAGGAAAGGAGAGGGAGAGAGAAAAGAGAAAGGGAGAGAGAGGAAGGATAGTGAGAGAGAGAGAAAGAGGGGGGGAGAGGGGAAAGGGAGAGTGAGAGAGAGGGGGGAAGAGGGAGAGAGAGAAAAGAGAAAGGGAGAGAGATATAGAAATATAAAATCTGTAGCATGATGCCACAAACAGAGTTCTCATTCTGTCTTATATTGCAATTCTCCAGGGGTTCTCAACTCCAATCCTCAAGAGCTACCAACAGGTCAGGTTTTATGGACATCCCAGCTTTAGCACAGGTGGCACAGTCAAAGACTGAGCCCCTGATTAAGCCACCGGTGCTGAAGCAGGGATATCCATAAAACCTGACCTGTCGGGGAATCTTCAGAACTGGAGTTGAGCCCCCCTGCAACACTCGACTAACAACTATTCATTATAATAATAATAACTATTTCATATAGCGCTTTTCTCCCAATGGGACACAAAGCGCGTCACAATTACCGTATAGCGTGTGCTGTACGCAGAACACAGGATTTCTACAGACACACTCCCTGCCCCGTGGAGCTTACAATCTGTGTTTTTGGTGCCTGAGGCACAGGGAGATAAAGTGACTTGCCCAAGGTCACAAGGAGCTCAGGAAGTCAACTGGACACTATTCCAGAAAAGCAAAAAGTGTCTCAATAAGAACTCTGGCATTCCAAAGAGGTAAATAGTCCAGAAACGTGAGGAAAAGTCCTCTCAAAGACTTTCCTTTATTTACGGCAATGCAATTATCTAAGCTGCCAATCTCTCTGTTCTGCCGTGATCCGTTGCTGAAGATCCTGCTTCCCAGGGCACCCAATATTTATTTTATTTATGAAATATTTTACCAGGAACAAATACATTGATAGTTATCTCTTGTTTTCCAGTATGTCCTGGGCATAGAGTTACGATAATACCTGGTTACATTAAATGAGCAGGGTTATACATTCAATTTACAGACATTTCATGGGCAGTTAGAGATAATATATGATTATGGGCATAAGCAACAGTTACAGACAAGGTTAAAATTGTGTTAGGAGGGGTAGGATAGGCCTGCAATGTGCTGTGTTAGAAGAGGTAGGATAGGCCTGCAATGTGCTGTGTTAGAAGAGGTAGGATAAGTCTGCAATGTGCTGTGTTAGGAGAGGTAGGATAGGCCTGCAATGTGCTGTGTTAGGAGAGGTAGGATAGGCCTGCAATGTGCTGTGTTATGAGAGGTAGGATAGACCTGCAATGTGCTGTGTTAGAAGAGGTAGGACAGGCCTGCAATGTGCTGTGTTAAAAGAGGTAGGATAGGCCTGCAATGTGCTGTGTTAGGAGATGTAGGATAGCCCTGCAATGTGCTGTGTTAGGAGAGGTAGGATATGCCTGCAATGTGCTGTGTTAGAAGAGGTAGGATATGCCTGCAATGTGCTGTGTTAGAAGAGGTAGGATAGGCCTGCAATGTGCTGTGTTAGAAGAGGTAGAATAGGCCTGCAATGTGCTGTGTTAGGAGAGGTAGGATAGGCCTGCAATGTGCTGTGTTAGAAGAGGTAGGACAGGCCTGCAATGTGCTGTGTTAGGAGAGGTAGGATAGGCCTGCAATGTGCTGTGTTAGAAGAGGTAGGATAGGCCTACAATGTGCTGTGTTAGAAGAGGTAGGATAGGCCTGCAATCTGTTGGTTTAGAAGAGGTAGGATAGGCTGCAATGTTCTGTGTTAGGAGAGGTAGGATAGGCCTGCAATGTGCTGTGTTAGGAGAGGTAGGATAGGCCTGCAATCTGTTGGTTTAGAAGAGGTAGGATAGGCTGCAATGTGCTGTGTTAGAAGAGGTAGGATAGGCCTGCAATGTGCTGTGTTAGAAGAGGTAGGACAGGCCTGCAATGTGCTGTGTTATAAGAGGTAGTACAGGCCTGCAATGTGCTGTGTTAGGAGAGGTAGGATAGGCCTGCAATGTGCTGTGTTAGGAGAGGTAGGACAGGCCTGCAATGTGCTGTGTTAGGAGAGGTAGGATAGGCCTGCAATGTGCTGTGTTAGGAGAGGTAGGATAGGCCTGCAATGTGCTGTGTTAGGAGAGGTAGGATATGCCTCCAATGTGCTGTGTTAGGAGAGGTAGGATAGGCCTGCAATGTGCTGTATTAGGAGAGGTAAGATAGGTCTGCAATGTGCTGTGTTAGGAGAGGTAGGATAGGCCTGCAATGTGCTGTGTTAGAAGAGGTAGGATATGCCTGCAATGTGCTGTGTTAGGAGAGGTAGGACAGGCCTGCAATGTGCTGTGTTAGGAGAAATAGGACAGGCCTGCAATGTGCTGTGTTAGGAGAGGTAGGATAGGCCTGCAATGTGCTGTGTTAGGAGAGGTAGGACAGGCCTGCAATGTGCTGTGTTAGAAGATGTACTGTAGGATAGGCCTGCAATGTACTGTGTTTGGAGAGGTAGGACAGGCTTGCAATGTGCTGTGTTAGAAGAGGTAGGACATGCCTGCAAAGACTGAGTTACTGATTGAGCCACCTGTGCTGAAGCAGGAATATCCTTAAAACCTGACTTGTTGAGTGGCCCTTGAGGACTGGAGTTGGCCACTCCTGGTCTATATCATTATATGGGAATACATTTGTGTGGAATATTGACTTCTTTTGCATCCCAGAGCACCTATTGAGGTACTTTTGGTCCTTTGGAATATTGTTTGCGTGTCTATTTAAAGCATCACCATATATTGTAAGGTTATACAATTATTTTTAAACGCCTGAAGGATTTGGGTGTGTTTCTATATTGTTTTGAATAGAAGTCACTTGGACATTGGAAAGACATACAGTATGTAAAGGTTCCCAATCTCCTCTTTCTGTGAGTTCCTACTTGAATCTGTGGTGGGAGAGACAGATTCAATCAGTTGTACATCCTGAATGCCTCTGTCCCCGTTTCACTCTGCAGTCGGCTGGATAAGTTATATGTTCCTCTTGTATGTATCATTACTGAGCATGTTGTCCTGTGGTGGGGCGCACTGACTCAATGAACCATTGGTTGCCACCTTTCTCTTGTAGGGACCCACAATGTACCCTTTGCTTCTGGACTGGTAGACTTTTTTTATATTATCTGGTAGAGGGAGCTCTTCCTCTGATTTTCTTCTTGTAGGGGCACTCACCGCTTGTCATCCTTGAACCATTCAAACTCTGCGGGTGGCACAGCCATAGCGCCACAGCGAAGCACCGCCGTTTTGCCCAGAGGTGATTGGGCGTTCTTCACGTCTGTGATGAAGGGAGGATCTAAGGAGATGGTAAGAAAAGGTAATTTAATGGTTAAATGGTAAGGTGGGAGATCAATGCATGCTCTGATACTACCCCATTCAATAACCTTACAACCAACCACGTTCTCTTCTGGTTCCTCCTAGAATCCTTCTCATATGTCTTGCCCTTATTCCCAGCTTGATATCTGTCTCCGTGCTTCTTCTTCCCAGAATTCTCCCTTTCTTATGTTGGCCCTATTTACTGAACTCTTTCTGCTTTATCTATCGTCCCTTCCTTCCCAGAATGCTCTTGGTTTCCGGGCATACAGTGCCAGAATTGTCTGTTCCCGTGTTCCATGACTTTGTCAAACCATTTGCCAATTTCCTACTGGTAAAGAGAAGGGTAAATACTGAACTCTCCCTTACTCTGGTTTCTTTATTATCACTGAAAGGAAGTTTAATTAATTGTGTGTCCTGGGGTTAATAATATCTTCACTTGATGGAAAATAGTCTCCCTCATTGGAATAACAGTCAATTGACTCATGCTTCATTGGTGTCTCAGTTGTTTAAGAATTATATATTATCCCATTAAAGCTGTCACCAACATTGGACATAACAATATACCAGAATTCTGTGTTTATACTGGCCATATGGATTTTCTTTAACTCTGTTTTTAACAATCTTTGCTGAACATGTTAATATTTGATTTGATCTATTTTTTGTCCTGCGAGGACTACAGTGGATTAATGGCAGCGATGTGCGTAATGGGTTAAATCTAGGTGACTGATGCCTTTTCTTTGTTTTCTTTCCCTTTTTTTTTTTTTTTTACAAAAATCGAGCATCTATAAGTATTTTTAAATAGTTTTACAAATCTTGTTTATAAACATGGTGATCCGGGCTTGGGAGGCGTTTGATTTCCTCTGGCTGCTCCATTTCGTGTAATGTCACATTGTAGTCAACAGGAGTCGCCCAGACAACCTCCCCTCTGTCTCTCTCCTCCGCCCTACCTTTGTTGGCTGTCTGATAAGAGGGTCGCAGGATAATGTAAGAGGAAACACCTGATTGGAAAACACTTCCTCATCCAAAGGTCCAGAAGGGAATTTTTGTTTTGTTTATAAAGAAACATAGTGTATGCGGCAAATTCCTTGCTTTTAGCACAGTCACATTTGTTTAAGGAAAACATTTGTTTGCTAAATAACCAGGGATTGCACCTCCAATGAGGGTTACTATATTTTCTGTCCCTTTCCAACAATTTATTTGAATAATTTTCCTTTTTATACAAAATTGAAGCCGGGGGACCTCCAGCTTCCAGAGTTACCTCCAAAGGGGGCGCCGGTATCTCTCTGCCGTTTTCTTCAGTTTAAAGCTCTTGTGGGCCAATAGGAAGCCGCACCGGATGATGTCACAGCTTTCTATTGGCCCGCAGGAGCTTTGAAAAGCGGACATTTTGTGAACCCCGGAGCAGCTACCGGCACCTACTACGGAGGTAAGTATCTCCGGAAGCAGGGGTCCCCAGAGATTAAATGAATGGGGTTCAGCTCCGGAGACCCCCTGCTCCAAACCTATGTAAAAAAAAATGGCCACTTGGATGGCGTCTTTCCATGCCCTGAGTAGATTTACCGCCTTTCTAGAACAGAGACCCTCCCTTGGCACTCACAGTTGACAGTGATCAGCACTTTCTTGCTCTCGGGAATGGACACTCCGTTGGTCGTGACGCACTCGTACTCTCCGGCCTGCTGGCGGTTTATCTCCGTGATTTCCAAGAACTCGCCGTCGCTGGTGAAACTGTCTGCGGGGCGAAGGCGGGGGGAGGGGTTTGGGGGAAGGGAAGGAGTGAGGGGTGTCGGGTAGGAATGAGACACAAACACACACTTACAACACAGAAACACAACATGAACGTTATCACCTCAAGTGAAGAGGCAGCCACGTGTAGCCGAAGAAAGAACACAATGTTCCATGCAAGAAAACGTGTCCAGGGGGAGGCTGAGCACCCAGGGGGGAGGCTGAACCCCCAGGGGGGAGGCTGAGCCCTCGGGGGAGGCTGAGCCTGGAGGTAAAGGGCCTATTGTAGGTTGGGGGAAAGAATATTGCAATCATACCAACAAGAGGCTAACCTCTTGGCTGCCGGAGTGGCCAGCAACACATTGCTTAGATTGTAAGCTCTTTGGGGCAGAGACTGCATTTTAAAATGTTGCACATGTGAAGCGCTCATCCCCGATACGCCGTACATCTCATGTTATTGTCTTGAGACGTGCTATGTACATGGATAGCGCCATAGAAAGGAAAGTATACCAACATACAGAGCTCTGCAATGAGTTGGTGGCCTATCTGGATTCAGGAAGAGCAAGGGGTGGACAACTCTAGTCCTCAAGACCCCCATCCCCCCACCCCCCCCCCCCCCCAGAAACATCAGGTTTTAAGGATACCCCAGCTTCAGCACAGGTGGCCCAATCACTGGTGTTGAAGATGGGCTATCCTTAAAATGGGGTTTTAAGACCTGGAGTTGAGCACCCCCAAGATAGGGGTTTCTTAAGAATTTCTGACATCCGAATTGAAAATAGACATCCCCCCAAAAATGCACATGATAAAGACTCCAAGACCCGTTAAGGCCCCCCAATATTTATCATGCTCGGAAGCAATTTAACCACACTGGGCTTGGAGAAAGTGAGATTGATTTGCGGGCAGCGTCGGTTCCTCACAGAGGCAGTAAGTACCACCGGCTTCTGATTTCGCTTCTCTGAGGTCCCCCACCCCCGCCCCAGATACTGCCGTACAAGTCACACCTACGAGGAGTTCTCACGTTGGTGGACTCGGACTGACCTGCAGAGAATATACATCCAAATGCTGCCATACAAAAAAATAAAACGACACTAAAAAGTGAAACGGGTATAAGTGAATCAGTAAAGAACCACACGCGGCAAACAAGCTCGGTTTTCCTGGCATGATCAACATGTGCGCCGGTGTTTGTTATTCACGGCTATTCCTCAACGCATTGTCCAGCTCGAGAAGACACATATGAACCATTGGAAGACATTGGAAGACATTGGAGTGGGCGCACTGTGGTGTCATCTGCTGTCTTACGGGAGTGCACCATTTACCAACATGCCTCTTAGTCACCACGTAAAACCTTTTCAGGGTCCTAAGGAAGAATTTTATTCGGAATGCATCACTCATCTGTATTATTTTTGCTAGTATTTTACTATGATTAGGTGCAATTTGTAGTTATTTATGAGAGGAGACCCTGTTGGATAAGATGGATATCCTATTAATAATAATTATATTTTGGGGGCGGATTTGGATCTGCAGTCAATCGGACGGTTCCTTCGGTCCGCGGATTTCAGTGGATCAATCTCAAAAAGGGCGCTTTGCGTTTTTGCGGATTTTTTATAATTATTATAATTACCGACACTCTCCGCGGATTCCGCCGCCCGGGGACGGATTTGTAAGATCCAATTTGCGTATTTGTAGAACCCAACCCGCCGATTCAGGAATCCATTGGTGGTGGAATCCGCGGGTTGGATTTTACAATCCCATCCGCGGGTCGTATCCAACGGCGGTTTTTGACGAATCCGCGCGGATTAAAACCCACCCGATCCGTTTCCGGATTTCACACCGCGAAAACGGATTTTGGGCTGAAAAATGCGAGAAAATTCGGGAAACGGATTTGGGCGGATTCGCCCGTCTCTAATAATGACGTCCTTTCCATGATGTTGGGGAATAAAGAAACGGTTTCAATACATATACCGATAATAGGCAAGAGTTCTGCCATTAAAGTGTTTTCCTGTAACTGGTGAGAGAAGGGGGATTTTACTCTTAAGACAGGGTTACCGAATCGGAGACGGGGTATCGGCATTTGTTACAAGGCGTTACTAGCTATAATGATCCAACTGGTATATGTACGTGGGTGATGCTGGGTTTTAAGCGGGAGCTACAATATCTGAGCAGGACCAAGGATGGACATGAAAGCAGGATCCTGACTTTTTAGAGGAAGATTCCATTCTTGTCCACGGGGCAATAAATGATTCTATCTTTTAAGGCAGGGGGGCTCAACTCCAGTTCTCAAGTCCTCCCAAGAGGTGAGGTTTCCAGGATGTCCCTGCTTCAGCACAGGTGACTCAATCAAGACTGAGCCTCTGATTGAGCCACCTGTGCTGAAGCTGGGATATCCTGAAAACCTGACCTGTTGATTGGGGAGGGGGCTTGAGGACTGGAGTTGAGCGCGTCTGTTTTAAGGAGATAGTTTGGAAATCTGCCGGAATCGGATATATGTTCAAGACGACGATTCTGACTTTTAAGTTGGTGATCTTCGTGTACAGTAAGTGAGCAACTCACGAGTCTGAGAAGGAGTGTGATATAAATTAGGATGTGGGCAAGGTGGGAAATATATCCTACTGGCTGCCTGCAAGTTCAACGACGCACCTTTTCAGTGAGGGCGAGCTTGATGCTGATGGGGGTTTATTAGAAACGAGATCAGCACAAGCAGCTTCCTGCTATATAACTCCAGGTTACCGTGTGATACATGCTACGGGGGGTCTGCCTTCAATTCTCTTCCTATTACACCGAAAGTTGCTAACAGACCTGCAAATGGGAATATCAAGCCGCCATCACGCTTCCGACCTCGTGCTATACGCCTGATTGTGGCAGGTATGGCAGAAGCAGCGTTATTTACTTGTCATCTTAACTACAGGAAAACCGAGATTTACAGTCATGCCATCATTATTTTTCATCAAAACACATCTTTGGCCACTATGTGGCAGTCTAACTTTCACAATCAGCTGCAGTTTCCAGGGCAAATGTATTTCTAGGTTGATAATTAG
>NC_134488.1:130142760-130285260 GCF_040206685.1 Ascaphus truei
ATGCCGGGCACATGGAGAGAGGAGCGCTGAGAGTATAGGATGCTGCAGAGAGGAGTGCTGAGAGTATAGGATGCTGCAGAGAGGAGCGCTGAGAGTATAGGATACTGGGTGTGTATGCAGAGAGGAGTGCTGAGAGTATAGGATGCTGTGTGTATGTAGAGAGGAACGCTGAGAGTATAGGATGCTGGGTGTGTGCAGAGAGGAGCGCTGAGAGTATAGGATGCTGGGTGTGTGGAGAGAGGAGCGCTGACAGTATAGGATGCTGCAGAGAGGAGCGCTGAGAGGATAGGATGCTGCTGAGAGGATAAGATGCTGCAGAGAGGAGCGCTGAGAGTATAGGATGCTGTGTGTATGCAGAGAGGAGCGCTGAGAGTATAGGATGCTGCAGAGAGGAGCGCTGAGAGTATAGGATGCTGTGTGTGTGCAGAGAGGAGCGCTGAGTGTATAGGATGCTGGGTGTGTGCAGAGAGGAGCGCTGAGAGTATGGGATGCCGGGCACATGGAGAGAGGAGTGCTGAGAGTGTAGGATGCTGCAGAGAGGAGCGCTGAGAGTATAGGATGCTGCAGAGAGGAGTGCTGAGAGTATAGGATACTGGGTGTGTGCAGAGAGGAGCGCTGAGAGTATAGGATGCTGCAGAGAGGAGTGCTGAGAGTATAGGATACTGGGTGTGTATGCAGAGAGGAGCGCTGAGAGTATAGGATGCTGGGTGTGTGCAGAGAGGAGCGCTGAGAGTATAGGATACTGGGTGTGTATGCAGAGAGGAACGCTGAAAGTATAGGATGCTGCAGAGAGGAGCGCTGAGAGTATAGGATGCTGGGTGTGTGCAGAGAGGAGCGCTGAGAGTATAGGATGCTGGGTGTGTGCAGAGAGGAGCGCTGAGAGTATAGGATGCTGTGTGTATGCAGAGAGGAACGCTGAAAGTATAGGATGCTGGGTGTGTGCAGAGAGGAGCGCTGACAGTATAGGATGCGGGCGCATGGAGAGAGGAACGCTGAGAGTATAGGATGCCGAGCGCATGGAGAGAGGAGCGCTGAGAGTATAGGATGCTGGGTGTGTGCAGAGAGGAGCGCTGAGAGTATAGGATGCTGGGTGTGTGCAGAGAGGAGCGCTGAGAGTATAGGATGCTGTGTGCATGGAGAGAGGAGCGCTGAGAGTATAGGATGCTGGGTGTGTGCAGAGAGGAGCGCTGAGAGTATAGGATGCTGGATGTGTGTAGAGAGGAACGCTGAGAGTATAGGATGCTGTGTGTGTGCAGAGAGGAGCGCTGAGAGTATAGGATGCTGTGTGCATGGAGAGAGGAGCGCTGAGAGTATAGGATGCTGGGTGTGTGCAGAGAGGAGCACTGAGAGTATAGGATGCTGTGTGCATGGAGAGAGGAGTGCTGAGAGTATAGGATGCTGGGTGTTCGCAGAGAGGAGCACTGACAGTATAGGATGCTGGGTGTGTGCAGAGAGGAGCGCTCAGAGTATAGGATGCTGGGTGTGTGCAGAGAGGAGCGCTGACAGTATAGGATGCTGGGTGTGTGTAGAGAGGAGCGCTGAGAGTATAGGATGCTGGGTGTGAGCAGAGAGGAGCGCTGAGAGTATAGGATACTCGGTGTGTGCAGAGAGGAGCGCTGAGAGTATAGGATGCTGGGTGTAAGTGGAGAGGAGTGCTGAGAGTATAGGATACTGGGTGTATGCAGAGAGGAGCGCTGAGAGTATAGGATGCTGTGTGTATGCAGAGAGGAGCGCTGAGAGTATAGGATACTGGGTGTGTGCAGAGAGGAGCGCTGAGAGTATAGGATGCCGGGCGCATGGAGAGAGGAGCGCTGAGAGTATAGGATCCTGGGTGTGTGCAGAGAGGAGCGCTGAGAGTATAGGATGCTGGGTGTGTGTGTAGGGAGGAGCGCTGAGAGTATAGGATGCCGGGTGTATGCAGAGAGGAGCGCTGACAGTATAGGATGCTGGGTGTAAGTGGAGAGGAGCGCTGAGAGTATAGGATACTGGGTGTGTGCAGAGAGGAGCGCTGAGAGTATAGGATGCTGGGTGTGTGCAGAGAGGAGCGCTGAGAGTATAGGATGCTGGGTGTGTGCAGAGAGGAGCGCTGAGAGTATAGGATACTCGGTGTGTGCAGAGAGGAGCGCTGAGAGTATAGGATACTGGGTGTAAGTGGAGAGGAGCGCTGAGAGTATAGGATACTCGGTGTGTGCAGAGAGGAGCGCTGAGAGTATAGGATACTGGGTGTGTGCAGAGAGGAGGGCTGACAGTATAGGATGCTGGGTGTGAGCAGAGAGGAGCGCTGAGAGTATAGGATGCTGGGTGTGAGCAGAGAGGAGCGCTGAGAGTATAGGATACTCGGTGTGTGCAGAGAGGAGCGCTGAGAGTATAGGATGCTGGGTGTAAGTGGAGAGGAGTGCTGAGAGTATAGGATACTGGGTGTATGCAGAGAGGAGCGCTGAGAGTATAGGATGCTGTGTGTATGCAGAGAGGAGCGCTGAGAGTATAGGATACTGGGTGTGTGCAGAGAGGAGCGCTGAGAGTATAGGATGCCGGGCGCATGGAGAGAGGAGCGCTGAGAGTATAGGATCCTGGGTGTGTGCAGAGAGGAGCGCTGAGAGTATAGGATGCTGGGTGTGTGTGTAGGGAGGAGCGCTGAGAGTATAGGATGCCGGGTGTATGCAGAGAGGAGCGCTGACAGTATAGGATGCTGGGTGTAAGTGGAGAGGAGCGCTGAGAGTATAGGATACTGGGTGTGTGCAGAGAGGAGCGCTGAGAGTATAGGATGCTGTGTGTATGCAGAGAGGAGCGCTGAGAGTATAGGATGCTGCGTGTGTGTAGAGAGGAGCGCTGACAGTATAGGATGCTGGGTGTGTGTAGAGAGGAGCGCTAAGAGTATAGGATGCTGGGTGTGTGCAGAGAGGAGCGCTGACAGTATAGGATGCTGGGTGTAAGTGGAGAGGAGCGCTGAGAGTATAGGATGCTGCAGAGAGGAGCGCTGAGAGTATAGGATGCTGTGTGTATGCAGAGAGGAGCGCTGAGAGTATAGGATGCTGCGTGTGTGTAGAGAGGAGCGCTGACAGTATAGGATGCTGGGTGTGTGTAGAGAGGAGCGCTGACAGTATAGGATGCTGCAGAGAGGAGCGCTGAGAGTATAGGATGCTGTGTGTATGCAGAGAGGAGCGCTGAGAGTATAGGATGCTGCGTGTGTGTAGAGAGGAGCGCTGACAGTATAGGATGCTGGGTGTGTGTAGAGAGGAGCGCTAAGAGTATAGGATGCTGGGTGTGTGCAGAGAGGAGCGCTGAGAGTATAGGATGCTGGGTGTGTGCAGAGAGGAGCGCTGAGAGTATAGGATGCCGGGTGCATGGAGAGAGGAGCGCTGAGAGTATAGGATGCTGGGTGTGTGCAGAGAGGAGCGCTGAGAGTATAGGATGCTGGGTGTGTGCAGAGAGGAGTGCTGAGAGTATAGGATGCCGGGTGCATGGAGAGAGGAGCGCTGAGAGTATAGGATGCCGGGTGCATGGAGAGAGGAGCGCTGAGAGTATAGGATGCCGGGTGCATGGAGAGAGGAGCGCTGAGAGTATAGGATGCTGGGTGTGTGCAGAGAGGAGCGCTGAGAGAATAGGATGCCGGGTGCATGGAGAGAGGAGCGCTGAGAGTATAGGATACTGGGTGTGTGCAGAGAGGAGCGCTGAGAGTATAGGATGCCGGGTGTGTGCAGAGAGGAGCGCTGACAGTATAGGATGCTGGGTGTGTGCAGAGAGGAGCGCTGAGAGTATAGGATGCTGCAGAGAGGAGCGCTGAGAGTATAGGATGCTGCAGAGAGGAGCGCTGAGAGTATAGGATGCTGGGTGTATGCAGAGAGGAGCGCTGAGAGTATAGGATCCTGGGTGTGTGCAGAGAGGAGCGCTGAGAGTATAGGATGCTGGGTGTATGCAGAGAGGAACGCTGAGAGTATAGGATGCTGTGTGTATGCAGAGAGGAGCGCTGAGAGTATAGGATGCTGGGTGTGAGCAGAGAGGAGCGCTGAGAGTATAGGATGCCAGGCGCATGGAGAGAGGAGCGCTGAGAGTATAGGATGCTGGGTGTATGCAGAGAGGAGCGCTGAGAGTATAGGATGCTGTGTGTATGCAGAGAGGAGCGCTGAGAGTATAGGATGCTGGGTGTATGCAGAGAGGAGCGCTGACAGTATAGGATGCTGTGTGTGTGCAGAGAGGAGCGCTGACAGTATAGGATGCTGGGTGTGTGCAGAGAGGACCACTGAGAGTATAGGATGCTGGGTGTGTGCAGAGAGGAGCGCTGAGAGTATAGGATGCTGCAGAGAGGAGCGCTGAGAGTATAGGATGCTGGGTGTGTGCAGAGAGGAGCGCTGAGAGTACAGGATGCTGGGTGTGTGCAGAGAGGAACGCTGAGAGTACAGGATGCTGGGTGTGTGCAGAGAGGAGCGCTGAGAGTATAGGATGCTGGGTGTGTGCAGAGAGGAGCGCTGAGAGTATAGGATGCTGGGTGTATGTAGAGAGGAGCGCTGAGAGTATAGGATGCTGTGTGTGTGCAGAGAGGAGCGCTGAGAGTATAGGATGCTGGGTGTGTGGAGAGGAGCGCTGAGAGTATAGGATGCTGGGTGTGTGCAGAGAGGAGCGCTGAGAGTATAGGATGCTGGGTGTATGTATAGAGGAGCGCTGAGAGTATAGGATGCCGGGTGTATGTAGAGAGGAGCGCTGAGAGTATAGGATGCTGGGTGTATGTATAGAGGAGCGCTGAGAGTATAGGATGCTGGGTGTGTGCAGAGAGGAGCGCTGAGAGTATAGGATGCTGGGTGTAAGTGGAGAGGAGCGCTGAGAGTATAGGATACTGGGTGTGTGCAGAGAGGAGCGCTGAGAGTATAGGATGCTGTGTGTATGCAGAGAGGAGCGCTGAGAGTATAGGATGCTGGGTGTAAGTGGAGAGGAGCGCTGAGAGTATAGGATACTGGGTGTGTGCAGAGAGGAGCGCTGAGAGTATAGGATGCTGTGTGTATGCAGAGAGGAGCGCTGAGAGTATAGGATGCTGGGTGTGTGCAGAGAGGAGCGCTGAGAGTATAGGATGCCGGGTGTATGTAGAGAGGAGCGCTGAGAGTATAGGATGCTGGGTGTGTGCAGAGAGGAGCGCTGAGAGTATAGGATGCTGGGTGTGTGCAGAGAGGAGCGCTGAGAGTATAGGATGCTGTGTGTATGCAGAGAGGAGCGCTGAGAGTATAGGATGCTGGGTGTGTGCAGAGAGGAGCGCTGAGAGTATAGGATGCTGGGTGTGTGCAGAGAGGAGCGCTGAGAGTATAGGATGCTGCAGAGAGGAGTGCTGAGAGTATAGGATACTGTGTGTATGCAGAGAGGAGCGCTGAGAGTATAGGATGCTGGGTGTGTAGAGAGGAGCGCTGAGAGTATAGGATGCTGTGTGTATGCAGAGAGGAGCGCTGAGAGTATAGGATGCCGGGTGTATGCAGAGAGGAGCGCTGAGAGTATAGGATGCTGGGTGTTCGCAGAGAGGAGCACTGACAGTATAGGATGCTGGGTGTGTGCAGAGAGGAGCGCTGACAGTATAGGATGCTGGGTGTGTGCAGAGAGGAGCGCTGACAGTATAGGATGCTGGGTGTGTGCAGAGAGGAGCGCTGAGAGTATAGGATGCCGGGTGTATGTAGAGAGGAGCGCTGAGAGTATAGGATGCTGGGTGTGTGCAGAGAGGAGCGCTGAGAGTATAGGATGCTGGGTGTGTGCAGAGAGGAGCGCTGACAGTATAGGATGCTGGATGTGTGCAGAGAGGAGCGCTGAGAGTATAGGATGCCGGGTGTATGCAGAGAGGAGCGCTGAGAGTATAGGATGCTGTGTGTGTGCAGAGAGGAGCGCTGAGAGTATAGGATCCCGGGTGTATGCAGAGAGGAGCGCTGAGAGTATAGGATGCTGTGTGTATGCAGAGAGGAGCGCTGAGAGTATAGGATGCTGCAGAGAGGAGCGCTGAGAGTATAGGATCCTGGGTGTGTGCAGAGAGGAGCGCTGAGAGTATAGGATGCCGGGTGTATGCAGAGAGGAGCGCTGAGAGTATAGGATGCTGTGTGTGTGCAGAGAGGAGCGCTGAGAGTATAGGATGCCGGGTGTATGCAGAGAGGAGCGCTGAGAGTATAGGATGCTGTGTGTATGCAGAGAGGAGCGCTGAGAGTATAGGATACTCGGTGTGTGCAGAGAGGAGCGCTGAGAGTATAGGATGCTGTGTGTATGCAGAGAGGAGCGCTGACAGTATAGGATGCTGGGTGTGTGCAGAGAGGAGCGCTGAGAGTATAGGATGCTGGGTGTGTGCAGAGAGGAGCGCTGAGAGTATAGGATGCCGGGTGTATGTAGAGAGGAGCGCTGAGAGTATAGGATGCTGGGTGTGTGCAGAGAGGAGCGCTGAGAGTATAGGATGCGGGGTGTGTGCAGAGAGGAGCGCTGAGAGTATAGGATGCTGGGTGTGTGCAGAGAGGAGCGCTGAGAGTATAGGATGCCGGGTGTATGCAGAGAGGAGCGCTGAGAGTATAGGATGCTGCAGAGAGGAGCGCTGAGAGTATAGGATGCTGTGTGTATGCAGAGAGGAGCGCTGAGAGTATAGGATGCTGGGTGTATGTATAGAGGAGTGCTGAGAGTATAGGATGCCGGGCGCATGGAGAGAGGAGTGCTGAGAGTATAGGATGCTGGGTGTGTGCAGAGAGGAGCGCTGACAGTATAGGATGCTGGGTGTGTGCAGAGAGGAACGCTGAGAGTATAGGATGCTGGGTGTGTGCAGAGAGGAGCGCTGAGAGTATAGGATGCTGTGTGTGTGCAGAGAGGAGCGCTGACAGTATAGGATGCTGGGTGTGTGCAGAGAGGACCACTGAGAGTATAGGATGCTGGGTGTGTGAAGAGAGGAGCGCTGACAGTATAGGATGCTGGGTGTGTGCAGAGAGGACCACTGAGAGTATAGGATGCTGGGTGTGTGCAGAGAGGACCACTGAGAGTATAGGATGCTGGGTGTGTGCAGAGAGGAGCGCTGAGAGTATCGGATGCTGGGTGTAAGTGGAGAGGAGCGCTGAGAGTATAGGATGCTGGGTGTGTGCAGAGAGGAGCGCTGAGAGTATAGGATGCTGGGTGTGAGCAGAGAGGAGCGCTGAGAGTATAGGATGCTGGGTGTGTGCAGAGAGGAGCGCTGAGAGTATAGGATGCTGGGTGTAAGTGGAGAGGAGCGCTGAGAGTATAGGATGCTGGGTGTGTGCAGAGAGGAGCGCTGAGAGTATAGGATGCTGGGTGTGTGCAGAGAGGAGCGCTGAGAGTATAGGATGCTGGGTGTGTGCAGAGAGGAGCGCTGAGAGTATAGGATACTGGGTGTGTGCAGAGAGGAGCGCTGAGAGTGTAGGATGCCGGGTGTGTGCAGAGAGGAGCGCTGACAGTATAGGATGCTGGGTGTGTGCAGAGAGGAGCGCTGAGAGTATAGGATGCTGTGTGTGTGCAGAGAGGAGCGCTGAGAGTATAGGATGCTGGGTGTATGTAGAGAGGAGCGCTGAGAGTATAGGATGCTGGGTGTGTGCAGAGAGGAGCGCTGAGAGTATAGGATGCTGGGTGTGTGCAGAGAGGAGCGCTGAGAGTATAGGATGCTGGGTGTGTGCAGAGAGGAGCGCTGAGAGTATAGGATGCTGGGTGTATGTAGAGAGGAGCGCTGAGAGTATAGGATGCTGGGTGTGTGCAGAGAGGAGCGCTGAGAGTATAGGATACTGGGTGTGTGCAGAGAGGAGCGCTGAGAGTATAGGATGCTGGGTGTGTGCAGAGAGGAGCGCTGAGAGTATAGGATGCTGCAGAGAGGAGCGCTGAGAGTATAGGATGCTGGGTGTGTGCAGAGAGGAGCGCTGAGAGTATAGGATGCTGGGTGTGTGCAGAGAGGAGCGCTGAGAGTATAGGATGCTGGGTGTGTGCAGAGAGGAGCGCTGAGAGTATAGGATGCTGGGTGTGTGCAGAGAGGAGCGCTGAGAGTATAGGATGCTGCAGAGAGGAGCGCTGAGAGTACAGGATGCTGGGTGTGTGCAGAGAGGAGCGCTGAGAGTATAGGATGCTGGGTGTGAGCAGGGAGGAGCGCTGAGAGTATAGGATGCTGGGTGTGAGCAGAGAGGAACGCTGAGAGTACAGGATGCTGCGTGTGTGTAGAGAGGAGCGCTGACAGTATAGGATGCTGGGTGTGTGCAGAGAGGAGCGCTGAGAGTATAGGATGCTGGGTGTGCGCAGAGAGGAGCGCTGAGAGTATAGGATGCTGCAGAGAGGAGCGCTGACAGTATAGGATGCTGGGTGTGTGAAGAGAGGAGCGCTGAGAGTATAGGATGCTGGGTGTGTGTAGAGAGGAGCGCTGAGAGTATAGGATGCTGGGTGTGTGCAGAGAGGAGCGCTGAGAGTATAGGATGCTGGGTGTGTGCAGAGAGGAGCGCTGAGAGTATAGGATGCTGCAGAGAGGAGCGCTGAGAGTATAGGATGCTGGGTGTGTGCAGAGAGGAGCGCTGAGAGTATAGGATGCTGGGTGTGAGCAGGGAGGAGCGCTGAGAGTATAGGATGCTGGGTGTGAGCAGAGAGGAGCGCTGAGAGTATAGGATGCTGGGTGTGCGCAGAGAGGAGCGCTGAGAGTACAGGATGCTGGGTGTGTGTAGAGAGGAGCGCTGACAGTATAGGATGCTGGGTGTGTGCAGAGAGGAGCGCTGAGAGTATAGGATGCTGGGTGTGAGCAGAGAGGAGCGCTGAGAGTATAGGATGCCGGGTGTATGTAGAGAGGAGCGCTGAGAGTATAGGATGCTGGGTGTGTGCAGAGAGGAGCGCTGAGAGTATAGGATGCTGGGTGTGTGCAGAGAGGAGCGCTGAGAGTATAGGATGCTGTGTGTATGCAGAGAGGAGCGCTGAGAGTATAGGATGCTGGGTGTGTGCAGAGAGGAGCGCTGAGAGTATAGGATGCTGGGTGTGTGCAGAGAGGAGCGCTGAGAGTATAGGATGCCGGGTGTGTGCAGAGAGGAGCGCTGAGAGTATAGGATGCTGGGTGTATGCAGAGAGGAGCGCTGAGAGTATAGGATACTCGGTGTGTGCAGAGAGGAGCGCTGAGAGTATAGGATGCTGTGTGTATGCAGAGAGGAGCGCTGAGAGTATAGGATACTCGGTGTGTGCAGAGAGGAGCGCTGAGAGTATAGGATGCTGTGTGTATGCAGAGAGGAGCGCTGACAGTATAGGATGCTGGGTGTGTGCAGAGAGGAGCGCTGAGAGTATAGGATGCTGGGTGTGTGCAGAGAGGAGCGCTGAGAGTATAGGATGCCGGGTGTATGTAGAGAGGAGCGCTGAGAGTATAGGATGCTGGGTGTGTGCAGAGAGGAGCGCTGAGAGTATAGGATGCGGGGTGTGTGCAGAGAGGAGCGCTGAGAGTATAGGATGCTGGGTGTGTGCAGAGAGGAGCGCTGAGAGTATAGGATGCAGGGTGTATGCAGAGAGGAGCGCTGAGAGTATAGGATGCTGCAGAGAGGAGCGCTGAGAGTATAGGATGCTGTGTGTATGCAGAGAGGAGCGCTGAGAGTATAGGATGCTGGGTGTGTGCAGAGAGGAGCGCTGAGAGTATAGGATGCTGGGTGTGTGCAGAGAGGAGCGCTGACAGTATAGGATGCTGGGTGTGTGCAGAGAGGAACGCTGAGAGTATAGGATGCTGGGTGTGTGCAGAGAGGAGCGCTGAGAGTATAGGATGCTGTGTGTGTGCAGAGAGGAGCGCTGACAGTATAGGATGCTGGGTGTGTGCAGAGAGGACCACTGAGAGTATAGGATGCTGGGTGTGTGAAGAGAGGAGCGCTGACAGTATAGGATGCTGGGTGTGTGCAGAGAGGACCACTGAGAGTATAGGATGCTGGGTGTGTGCAGAGAGGACCACTGAGAGTATAGGATGCTGGGTGTGTGCAGAGAGGAGCGCTGAGAGTATCGGATGCTGGGTGTAAGTGGAGGGGAGCGCTGAGAGTATAGGATGCTGGGTGTGTGCAGAGAGGAGCGCTGAGAGTATAGGATGCTGGGTGTGTGCAGAGAGGAGCGCTGAGAGTATAGGATGCTGGGTGTGTGCAGAGAGGAGCGCTGAGAGTATAGGATGCTGGGTGTAAGTGGAGAGGAGCGCTGAGAGTATAGGATGCTGGGTGTGTGCAGAGAGGAGCGCTGAGAGTATAGGATGCTGGGTGTGTGCAGAGAGGAGCGCTGAGAGTATAGGATGCTGGGTGTGTGCAGAGAGGAGCGCTGAGAGTATAGGATACTGGGTGTGTGCAGAGAGGAGCGCTGAGAGTGTAGGATGCCGGGTGTGTGCAGAGAGGAGCGCTGACAGTATAGGATGCTGGGTGTGTGCAGAGAGGAGCGCTGAGAGTATAGGATGCTGTGTGTGTGCAGAGAGGAGTGCTGAGAGTATAGGATGCTGGATGTGTGCAGAGAGGAGCGCTGAGAGTATAGGATGCTGTGTGTATGTAGAGAGGAACGCTGAGAGTATAGGATGCTGGGTGTATGTAGAGAGGAACGCTGAGAGTATAGGATGCTGGGTGTGTGCAGAGAGGAACGCTGAGAGTATAGGATGCTGGGTGTATGTAGAGAGGAACGCTGAGAGTATAGGATGCTGGGTGTATGTAGAGAGGAGCGCTGAGAGTATAGGATGCTGGGTGTGTGTAGAGAGGAGCGCTGAGAGTATAGGATGCTGGGTGTGTGCAGAGAGGAGCGCTGAGAGTATAGGATGCTGGGTGTGTGCAGAGAGGAGCGCTGAGAGTATAGGATGCTGGGTGTGTGCAGAGAGGAGCGCTGAGAGTATAGGATGCTGGGTGTATGTAGAGAGGAGCGCTGAGAGTATAGGATGCTGGGTGTGTGCAGAGAGGAGCGCTGAGAGTATAGGATACTGGGTGTGTGCAGAGAGGAGCGCTGAGAGTATAGGATGCTGGGTGTGTGCAGAGAGGAGCGCTGAGAGTATAGGATGCTGCAGAGAGGAGCGCTGAGAGTATAGGATGCTGGGTGTGTGCAGAGAGGAGCGCTGAGAGTATAGGATGCTGGGTGTGTGCAGAGAGGAGCGCTGAGAGTATAGGATGCTGGGTGTGTGCAGAGAGGAGCGCTGAGAGTATAGGATGCTGGGTGTGTGCAGAGAGGAGCGCTGAGAGTATAGGATGCTGCAGAGAGGAGCGCTGAGAGTACAGGATGCTGGGTGTGTGCAGAGAGGAGCGCTGAGAGTATAGGATGCTGGGTGTGAGCAGGGAGGAGCGCTGAGAGTATAGGATGCTGGGTGTGAGCAGAGAGGAACGCTGAGAGTACAGGATGCTGGGTGTGTGCAGAGAGGAGCGCTGAGAGTATAGGATGCTGGGTGTGTGCAGAGAGGAGCGCTGAGAGTATAGGATGCTGCAGAGAGGAGCGCTGAGAGTACAGGATGCTGGGTGTGTGCAGAGAGGAGCGCTGAGAGTATAGGATGCTGGGTGTGTGCAGAGAGGAGCGCTGAGAGTATAGGATGCTGCAGAGAGGAGCGCTGACAGTATAGGATGCTGGGTGTGTGCAGAGAGGAGCGCTGAGAGTATAGGATGCTGGGTGTGTGCAGAGAGGAGCGCTGAGAGTATAGGATGCTGGGTGTGTGCAGAGAGGAGCGCTGAGAGTATAGGATGCTGGGTGTGTGCAGAGAGGAGCGCTGAGAGTATAGGATGCTGCAGAGAGGAGCGCTGAGAGTATAGGATGCTGGGTGTGTGCAGAGAGGAGCGCTGAGAGTATAGGATGCTGGGTGTGAGCAGGGAGGAGCGCTGAGAGTATAGGATGCTGGGTGTGTGCAGAGAGGAGCGCTGAGAGTATAGGATGCTGGGTGTGTGCAGAGAGGAGCGCTGAGAGTATAGGATGCTGGGTGTGTGCAGAGAGGAGCGCTGAGAGTATAGGATGCTGGGTGTATGTAGAGAGGAGCGCTGAGAGTATAGGATGCTGGGTGTGTGCAGAGAGGAGCGCTGAGAGTATAGGATACTGGGTGTGTGCAGAGAGGAGCGCTGAGAGTACAGGATGCTGGGTGTGTGCAGAGAGGAGCGCTGAGAGTATAGGATGCTGGGTGTGAGCAGGGAGGAGCGCTGAGAGTATAGGATGCTGGGTGTGAGCAGAGAGGAGCGCTGAGAGTATAGGATGTGCGTGTGTGCAGAGAGGAGCGCTGAGAGTATAGGATGCTGGGTGTGTGCAGAGAGGAGCGCTGAGAGTATAGGATGCTGGGTGTGTGCAGAGAGGAGCGCTGAGAGTATAGGATGCTGGGTGTGTGCAGAGAGGAGCGCTGAGAGTATAGGATGCTGCAGAGAGGAGCGCTGAGAGTACAGGATGCTGGGTGTGTGCAGAGAGGAGCGCTGAGAGTATAGGATGCTGGGTGTGTGCAGAGAGGAGCGCTGAGAGTATAGGATGCTGCAGAGAGGAGCGCTGACAGTATAGGATGCTGGGTGTGTGCAGAGAGGAGCGCTGAGAGTATAGGATGCTGGGTGTGTGCAGAGAGGAGCGCTGAGAGTATAGGATGCTGGGTGTGTGGAGAGAGGAGCGCTGAGAGTATAGGATGCTGGGTGTGTGCAGAGAGGAACGCTGAGAGTATAGGATGCTGGGTGTGTGCAGAGAGGAGCGCTGAGAGTATAGGATGCTGCAGAGAGGAGCGCTGAGAGTATAGGATGCTGGGTGTGTGCAGAGAGGAGCGCTGAGAGTATAGGATGCTGGGTGTGAGCAGGGAGGAGCGCTGAGAGTATAGGATGCTGGGTGTGAGCAGAGAGGAGCGCTGAGAGTATAGGATGCTGGGTGTGCGCAGAGAGGAGCGCTGAGAGTACAGGATGCTGGGTGTGTGTAGAGAGGAGCGCTGACAGTATAGGATGCTGGGTGTGTGCAGAGAGGAGCGCTGAGAGTATAGGATGCTGGGTGTGAGCAGAGAGGAGCGCTGAGAGTATAGGATGCCGGGTGTATGTAGAGAGGAGCGCTGAGAGTATAGGATGCTGGGTGTGTGCAGAGAGGAACGCTGAGAGTATAGGATGCTGTGTGTATGCAGAGAGGAGCGCTGAGAGTATAGGATGCTGGGTGTGTGCAGAGAGGAGCGCTGAGAGTATAGGATGCTGTGTGTATGCAGAGAGGAGCGCTGAGAGTATAGGATGCTGGGTGTGTGCAGAGAGGAGCGCTGAGAGTATAGGATGCTGGGTGTATGCAGAGAGGAGCGCTGAGAGTATAGGATGCTGGGTGTGTGCAGAGAGGAGCGCTGAGAGTATAGGATGCTGGGTGTGTGCAGAGAGGAGCGCTGAGAGTATAGGATGCTGTGTGTATGCAGAGAGGAGCGCTGAGAGTATAGGATGCTGGGTGTGTGCAGAGAGGAGCGCTGAGAGTATAGGATGCTGGGTGTGTGCAGAGAGGAGCGCTGAGAGTATAGGATGCTGGGTGTGTGCAGAGAGGAGCGCTGAGAGTATAGGATGCTGGGTGTGTGCAGAGAGGAGCGCTGACAGTATAGGATGCTGGGTGTGTGTAGAGAGGAGCGCTGAGAGTATAGGATGCTGGGTGTGTGTAGAGAGGAGCGCTGAGAGTATAGGATGCTGGGTGTATGCAGAGAGGAGCGCTGAGAGTATAGGATACTGGGTGTGTGCAGAGAGGAGCGCTGAGAGTATAGGATGCTGTGTGTATGCAGAGAGGAACGCTGAGAGTATAGGATGCTGGGTGTGTGCAGAGAGGAGCGCTGAGAGTACAGGATGCTGGGTGTGTGCAGAGAGGAGCGCTGAGAGTATAGGATGCTGGGTGTGTGCAGAGAGGAGCGCTGAGAGAATAGGATGCTGTGTGTATGCAGAGAGGAGCGCTGAGAGTATAGGATGCTGGGTGTGTGTAGAGAGGAGCGCTGAGAGTATAGGATGCTGGGTGTGTGCAGAGAGGAGCGCTGAGAGTATAGGATGCTGGGTGTGTGAAGAGAGGAGCGCTGAGAGTACAGGATGCTGGGTGTGTGCAGAGAGGAGCGCTGAGAGTATAGGATGCTGGGTGTGAGCAGAGAGGAGCGCTGAGAGTATAGGATGCTGGGTGTATGCAGAGAGGAGCGCTGAGAGTATAGGATGCTGTGTGTATGTAGAGAGGAGCGCTGAGAGTACAGGATGCTGGGTGTGTGCATAGAGGAGCGCTGAGAGTATAGGATGCCGGGTGTATGTAGAGAGGAGTGCTGAGAGTATAGGATGCTGTGTGTGTGCAGAGAGGAGCGCTGAGAGTATAGGATGCTGTGTGTGTGCAGAGAGGAGCGCTGAGAGTATAGGATGCTGTGTGTGTGCAGAGAGGAGCGCTGAGAGTATAGGATACTGGGTGTGTGCAGAGAGGAGCGCTGAGAGTATAGGATGCTGCGTGTATGCAGAGAGGAGCGCTGAGAGTATAGGATGCTGGGTGTGCGCAGAGAGGAGTGCTGAGAGTATAGGATGCCGGGTGTATGTAGAGAGGAGCGCTGAGAGTATAGGATGCTGGGTGTGTGCAGAGAGGAGCGCTGAGAGTATAGGATGCTGGGTGTGTATGCAGAGAGGAGCGCTGAGAGTATAGGATGCTGGGTGTGTGCAGAGAGGAGCGCTGAGAGTATAGGATGCTGGGTGTATGCAGAGAGGAGCGCTGAGAGTATAGGATGCCGGGCGCATGGAGAGAGGAGCGCTGAGAGTATAGGATGCTGGGTGTGTGCAGAGAGGAGCGCTGAGAGTATAGGATGCTGGGTGTGTGCAGAGAGGAGCGCTGAGAGTATAGGATGCTGGGTGTGTGCAGAGAGGAGCGCTGAGAGTATAGGATGCTGGGTGTGTGTAGAGAGGAGCGCTGAGAGTATAGGATGCTGGGTGTGTGCAGAGAGGAGCGCTGAGAGTATAGGATGCTGCAGAGAGGAGCGCTGAGAGTATAGGATGCTGGGTGTGTGCAGAGAGGAGCGCTGACAGTATAGGATGCTGGGTGTGTGCAGAGAGGAGCGCTGAGAGTATAGGATGCTGGGTGTGTGCAGAGAGGAACGCAGAGAGTATAGGATGCTGTGTGTATGCAGAGAGGAGCGCTGAGAGTATAGGATGCTGGGTGTGTGCAGAGAGGAGCGCTGACAGTATAGGATGCTGGGTGTGTGCAGAGAGGAGCGCTGAGAGTATAGGATGCTGGGTGTGTATGCAGAGAGGAGCGCTGAGAGTATAGGATGCTGTGTGCATGGAGAGAGGAGCGCTGAGAGTATAGGATGCTGGGTGTGTGCAGAGAGGAGCGCTGAGAGTATAGGATGCTGCGTGTGTGCAGAGAGGAACGCTGAGAGTATAGGATGCTGGGTGTGTGCAGAGAGGAACGCTGAGAGTATAGGATGCCGGGTGTGTGCAGAGAGGAGCGCTGAGGGTATAGGATACTGGGTGTGTATGCAGAGAGGAGTGCTGAGAGTATAGGATGCTGTGTGCATGGAGAGAGGAGCGCTGAGAGTATAGGATGCTGGGTGTGTGCAGAGAGGAGCGCTGAGAGTATAGGATGCTGGGTGTGTGCAGAGAGGAGCGCTGAGAGTATAGGATGCCGGGTGTGTGCAGAGAGGAGCGCTGAGGGTATAGGATGCTGGGTGTGTGCAGAGAGGAGCGCTGAGAGTATAGGATGCTGGGTGTTTTCAGAGAGGAGCGCTGAGAGTATAGGATGCTGGGTGTGTGCAGAGAGGAGCGCTGAGAGTATAGGATGCCGGGTGTATGTAGAGAGGAGTGCTGAGAGTATAGGATGCTGTGTGTATGCAGAGAGGAGCGCTGAGAGTATAGGATCCTGGGTGTGTGCAGAGAGGAGCGCTGAGAGTATAGGATGCTGCGTGTGTGCAGAGAGGAGCGCTGAGAGTATAGGATGCTGGGTGTGTGCAGAGAGGAGCGCTGAGAGTATAGGATGCTGGGTGTGTGCAGAGAGGAGCGCTGAGAGTATAGGATACTGTGTGTGTGCGCAGAGAGGAGCGCTGAGAATATAGGATGCCGGGTGTATGCAGAGAGGAACGCTGAGAGTATAGGATGCTGGGTGTGTATGCAGAGAGGAACGCTGAGAGTATAGGATGCTGTGTGTATGCAGAGAGGAGCGCTGAGAGTATAGGATGCCGGGTGTATGTAGAGAGGAGCGCTGAGAGTATAGGATGCTGGGTGTGTGCAGAGAGGAGCGCTGAGAGTATAGGATGCTGGGTGTGAGCAGAGAGGAGCGCTGAGAGTATAGGATGCGGGGTGTGTGCAGAGAGGAGCGCTGAGAGTATAGGATACTGGGGGTGTGCAGAGAGGAGCGCTGAGAGTATAGGATACTGGGTGTGTGCAGAGAGGAGCGCTGAGAGTATAGGATGCTGGGTGTGTGCAGAGAGGAGCACTGAGGGTATAGGATACTGCGTGTGTGTAGAGAGGAGCGCTGAGAGTATAGGATGCTGGGTGTGTATGCAGAGAGGAGCGCTGAGAGTATAGGATGCTGTGTGTATGCAGAGAGGAGCGCTGAGAGTATAGGATGCTGTGTGTATGCAGAGAGGAGCGCTGAGAGTATAGGATACTGCGTGTGTGCAGAGAGGAGCGCTGAGAGTATAGGATGCTGGGTGTGTGCAGAGAGGAGCGCTGAGAGTATAGGATGCTGCAGAGAGGAGCGCTGAGAGTATAGGATGCTGGGTGTGTGCAGAGAGGAGCACTGAGGGTATAGGATACTGCGTGTGTGTAGAGAGGAGCGCTGAGAGTATAGGATGCTGGGTGTGTATGCAGAGAGGAGCGCTGAGAGTATAGGATGCTGTGTGTATGCAGAGAGGAGCGCTGAGAGTATAGGATGCTGTGTGTATGCAGAGAGGAGCGCTGAGAGTATAGGATACTGCGTGTGTGCAGAGAGGAGCGCTGAGAGTATAGGATGCTGGGTGTGTGCAGAGAGGAGCGCTGAGAGTATAGGATGCTGGGTGTGTGCATGGAGAGAGGAGCGCTGAGAGTATAGGATGCTGGGTGTGTGCAGAGAGGAGCGCTGAGATTATAGGATGCTGGGTGTATGCAGAGAGGAGCGCTGAGAGTATAGGATGCTGGGTGTGTGCAGAGAGGAGCGCTGAGAGTATAGGATGCTGGGTGTGTGCAGAGAGGAGCGCTGAGAGTATAGGATGCTGCAGAGAGGAGCGCTGAGAGTATAGGATGCTGGTTGTGTGTAGAGAGGAGCGCTGAGAGTATAGGATGCTGTGTGTATGCAGAGAGGAGCGCTGAGAGTATAGGATACTGGGTGTGTATGCAGAGAGGAGCGCTGAGAGTATAGGATGCTGGGTGTGTGCAGAGAGGAGTGCTGAGAGTATAGGATACTGGGTGTGTGCAGAGAGGAGCGCTGAGAGTATAGGATGCTGGGTGTATGCAGAGAGGAGCGCTGAGAGTGTAGGATGCTGGGTGTGTGCAGAGAGGAGCGCTGAGAGTATTGAATGCTGGGTGTGTGCAGTGAGGAGCGCTGAGAGTATAGGATGCTGGGTGTGTGCAGAGAGGAGCGCTGAGAGTATAGGATGCTGGGTGTGTGCAGAGAGGAGCGCTGACAGTATAGGATGCTGGGTGTGTGCAGAGAGGAGCGCTGAGGGTGTAGGATACTGGGTGTGTGCAGAGAGGAACGCTGAGAGTATAGGATGCTGGGTGTGTGCAGAGAGGAGTGCTGAGAGTATAGGATGCTGGGTGTGTGCAGAGAGGAGCGCTGAGAGTATAGGATGCTGGGTGTAAGTGGAGAGGAGCGCTGAGAGTATAGGATGCTGGGTGTGTGCAGAGAGGAGCGCTGAGAGTATAGGATGCTGGGTGTGTGCAGAGAGGAGCGCTGAGAGTATAGGATGCTGGGTGTGTGCAGAGAGGAGCGCTGAGAGTATAGGATGCCGGGTGTGTGCAGAGAGGAGCGCTGAGAGTATAGGATGCTGGGTGTGTGCAGAGAGGAGCGCTGAGAGTATAGGATGCCGGGTGTGTGCAGAGAGGAGCGCTGAGAGTATAGGATGCTGGGTGTGTGCAGAGAGGAGCGCTGAGAGTATAGGATGCTGGGTGTGTGCAGAGAGGAGCGCTGAGAGTATAGGATGCTGGGTGTGTGCAGAGAGGAGCGCTGAGAGTATAGGATGCTGCAGAGAGGAGCGCTGAGAGTATAGGATGCTGGGTGTGTGCAGAGAGGAGCGCTGAGAGTATAGGATGCTGGGTGTTCGCAGAGAGGAGCGCTTGGGTTTACATGATCTGATTCTCTTGTGTGTGCAGAGAAAGCATTATGTAGTTAACACCATAGCAACACATTTCAGAATTGAAAGGGTTAAAATAAAATGGGAACCCCCGTTTCCTTCGCCCTCCCTGCCTGATGTCTCTCCCCCCCTTACCTGCTCCCCCTTCCTGGCCGGCTCCCCCACCCCTTTCCTGTGCCCGCTTCCTGGATCGCTCTCTCCCCCCCCATACCTGCTCCCCCCTTCCTGTTCGGCTTCCCCCCTTACCTGCTCCCCCATTCCTGGCCGGCTCTCCCCCCCCCCCTCTACCTTTCCTAGTGCAGGGCCCCCGCTTGCAAGGGCTTACCCCGAACAGAACCTTGTTCCATACATTCTGGACCGAAATCCAGCAAAAAATCCTGACCGGGACCTAGTCCTGAATCCCCTGGAACTGATTCCGGCAGAAAATCCTGACCGGGACCTAGTCCTGAATCCCCTGGAACTGATTCCGGCAGAAAATCCTGACCGGGACCTGGTCCTGAATCCCCTGGAACTGATTCTGGCAGAAAATCCTGACCGCGACCGCTAGTTTGATTTTGAACTTGGCCGCAAAAGACGGGACTTGGGCTGGGACCATGGCACCGCAGACCGTGCGCTGAACGAACAGACTGCCTTAAGGCAGTGTTTGCGGCCATGTGTCGTGCGGGCGCGTGTGTTGCGCAAGAAATCAGTTTCAAATGATTTCATGGCGCGACAGGCCGGTCACGTGAGCGGTTCACCCACTGAGTGCGATCCAGCTCTGTGACGTCACTGCCACGCCCCTAGACACTCCCACGGACGACGCACGTGCCATGGCCAAAAAACGCACCCTCTTCATGCGTGTGACGTCAAGGCAGCGCGCGCCTCCGCACGGGCGAAGGCGCCTTGGGCCTGGCCTTAGTCTCTGCGAGGCAAGTTTTCAGGCTTCAAAACGAAGCCAGTCGCTCTGCTATTTCGAACCGAGCAACTCTGAAAAGCCTGACGTCGCTTCATCGACTCCCGATTGGTTACGCTCCTCGCTCTCCTGGTCAGCACCTTACATACACTCCGCTGGGCTATCCCTGGAACCGAGGGGGGTAGCAGCAGCCAATCAGAGAAGAGAAATCCCTCCCCGCCAGCCAATAGAAAGAGGCGCTCGACCCTTGGCTAACGTCATTGGAGTAGGCGTGCCATAGAGGCTCGAAAGCTGGGTGAGCGGGAAATATGATTTTAGCCAAGATCAGACTATATGGCTGCATCCTCCATGGTTAACTCATTGTCTCCTGCCGGGCCGGCTCCACCAGGTCTGGCACTGACAAAAGGGTGTCCCTTTGTAGCCCGGACCTGGCCATTCGCCTTTCTCGCTCACCGAGTGCTTTCGCACCTCTGGACATCCTCTCCCCTTTGAACTAAGGACCCTATGTAGACTTGCTGGCACCGTAACTGGTAGCCCGGGCAAGCTACCTAGGGCCTTATAATACATGTATAAAACATTGAAACATATATTTTAATAGATGGGGAACTTGGGGAGACTCGTGACTGTGCTGGATATAGGACTGGGATATCGGGGCTCAAAAAGCAGGAGTCTGGGGGACACCGGTGTCCGGTGTCATTCTCCTCGCATACCGGCAAATCATGTCTGCACGTCGGGAGAATAAGGGGATTATCGGTAACTCCGGACCCCGAACTCCTGCAAACAAAATAATTGCATTCGTACCCAAATGTCCGACCTACAACTCACACACAGCAAGTTTCATGAGCCTGGGGTACAAGGAACATGAAATAGGAAAAACAGGGTTATTTTATTTTCCCACATGTATTATCCCTGGTCCCTGGCTTATGGAGGTACCAGGGACCCGAAGGGCTCAGGGGTAACCAGCGGCCTTAACCTTTAATTGATAGCCTGGTTACCCCCTCCTGCCACAGCTGGCTCCCCCCCTTTCCTGCGCCCCCCTTCCTGGCTGGCTCTCGCCCCCTTTCCTGAACCCCCCTTCCTGGCCGACTCTCCCCCCTTTTCCTGCATCCCCCATCCTGGCTGGCTCCCCCCTTTCCTGCCCCTCTCCTCCTATCTGGCTCTCTCCCGCTTTCCTGCTGCCCCCTTCCTGGCTGGCTCTCGCCCCCTTTCCTGCACCCCCCTTCCTGGATGGCTCTACCCCCCCCCCCCTTTCCTGCTCCCCTTTTCCTGGCTGGCAGCCCCCCTTTCCTGCCCCTCCCCGGCCTGTTTTCCCCCCTTCCTGTCCGGCTCCCCCCTTCCTGGCTGGCTCTCCCCCCCTTCCTTGCGCTCCCCTTCCTGGCTGGTTCTCCCCCATTCCTGGCAGCCCCCTTCCTCCATACATCAAAGTCGCTGGCCCTAGATGATGTATAACTTTAATGCATTACACTAATACATCAGGCGAGCGCTGGCTCCCTGATAATGTATGAATATAATGCATCACCCGGCTGCTGTCTCGCCTCCTGATGTATGGGCCCCACACCCCTCTCCCGATGCGGGGGAATCACGTTCTTTAGAGGAGAGAGGATCACTCAGGCCCCCCCTTGCACCAACATCCATTACTGTCCATGCATTATATTCTAGCTGCTGCACACAGTCACAGGGCTAATCCCTCACCCCCGCACAGCACCCTCTGCTAATCCCTCACCCCGCACAGCATCCTCTGCTAATCCCTCACCCCGCACAGCATCCTCTGCTAATCCCTCACCCCGCACAGCATCCTCTGCTAATCCCTCACCCCGCACAGCATCCTCTGCTAATCCCTCACCCCGCACAGCATCCTCTGCTAATCCCTCACCCCGCACAGCATCCTCTGCTAATCCCTCACCCCGCACAGCATCCTCTACTAATCCCTCACCCCGCACAGCAACATCTACTAATCCCTCACCCCGCACAGAACATCTACTAATCCCTCACCCCCACACAGCACTCTCTACTAATCCCTCACCCCCGCACAGAACATCTACTAATCCCTCACCCCCACACAGCACCCTCTGCTAATCCCTCACCCCCGCACAGCACCCTCTGCTAATCCCTCACCCCCGCACAGCATCCTCTGCTAATCCTTCACCCCCGCACAGCACCCTCTGCTAATCCCTCACCCCGCACAGCACCCTCTGCTAATCCCTCACCCCGCACAGCATCCTCTGCTAATCCCTCACCCCGCACAGCACCCTCTGCTAATCCCTCACCCCGCACAGCACCCTCTGCTAATCCCTCACCCCCGCACAGCACCCTCTGCTAATCCCTCACCCCGCACAGCATCCTCTGCTAATCCTTCACCCCCGCAAAGCACCCTCTGCTAATCCCTCACCCCGCACAGCATCCTCTGCTAATCCTTCACCCCGCACAGCATCCTCTGCTAATCTCTCACCCCGCACAGCACCCTCTGCTAATCCCTCACCCCACACAGCATTCTCTGCTAATCCCTCACCCCCGCACAGCACCCTCTGCTAATCCCTCACCCCCGCACAGCACCCTCTGCTAATCCCTCACCCCGCACAGCATCCTCTGCTAATCCCTCACCCCGCACAGCATCCTCTGCTAATCCTTCACCCCCGCACAACAATCCTCTGCTAATCCCTCACCCCGAACAGCATCCTCTACTAATCCCTCACCCCCGCACAGTATCCTCTAGTAATCCCTCACCCCCGCACAGCACCCTCTGCTAATCCCTCACCCCCGCACAGCACCCTCTGCTAATCCCTCACCCCGCACAGCATCCTCTGCTAATCCCGCACCCCCGCACAGCATCCTCTACTAATCCCTCACCCCCGCACAGCAACATCTACTAATCCCTCACCCCCGCACAGTATCCTCTACTAATCCCTCACCCCCGCACAGCAACATCTGCTAATCCCTCACCTCCCGCACAGCAACACATAATAATCCCTCACCCTGCACAGTATCCTCTACTAATCCCTCACCCCGCACAGTATCCTCTACTAGTCCCTCACCCCGCACAGTTTCCTCTACTAATCCCTCACCCCGCACAGCATCCTCTACTAATCCCTCACCTCCTTCACAGCAACATCTAATAATCCCTCACCCCGCACAGCATCCTCTACTAATCCCTCACCCCGCACAGCATCCTCTACTAATCCCTCACCTCCCGCACAGCAACATCTACTAATCCCTCACCTCCCGCACAGCAACATCTAATAATCCCTCACCCTGCACAGTATCCTCTACTAATCCCTCACCCCGCACAGTATCCTCTACTAGTCCCTCACCCCGCACAGTTTCCTCTACTAATCCCTCACCCCGCACAGCAACATCTAATAATCCCTCACCCTGCACAGTATCCTCTACTAATCCCTCACCCCGCACAGCAACATCTAATAATCCCTCACCCTGCACAGTATCCTCTACTAATCCCTCACCCCGCACAGCAACATCTAATAATCCCTCACCCTGCACAGTATCCTCTACTAATCCCTCACCCCGCACAGTATCCTCTACTAATCCCTCACCCCGCACTGCAACATCTAATAATCCCTCACCCTACACAGTATCCTCTACTAATCCCTCACCCCGCACAGCAACATCTAATAATCCCTCACCCTGCACAGTATCCTCTACTAATCCCTCACCCCGCACAGTATCCTCTACTAGTCCCTCACCCTGCACAGTATCCTCTACTAATCCCTCACCCCGCACAGCATCCTCTACTAATCCCCCCCCACTGCACAGCACCCTCTACTAATCCCTCACCCACGCACAGCAACATCTACTAATCTCTCACCTCCTGCACAGCAACATCTACTAATCCCTCACCCCGCACAGCACCCTCTACTAGTCCCTCACCCACACACAGCATCCTCTACTAATCCCTCACCCCCGCACATCACCCTCTACTAATCCCTCACCCCCGCACAGTATCCTCTACTAATCCCTCACCCCGCACAGCATCCTCTAATAATCCCTCACCCCGCACAGCAACATCTACTAATTCCTCACCCCGCACAGTATCCTCTACTAATCCCTCACCCCGCACAGCACCCTCTGCTAATCCCTCACCCCGCACAGCACGCTCTACTAAGCCCTCACCCCGCACAGCACCCTCTACTAATCCCTCACTCCCGCACATCACCCACTACTAATCCCTCACCCCTGCACAGCAACATCTAATCCCTCACCTCGCACAGCTCCCTCTACTAATCCCTCACCCCGCACAGTATCCTCTACTAATCCCTCACCCCGCACAGAATCCTCTACTAATCCCTCACCCCGCACAGTATCCTCTACTAATCCCTCACCCCGCACAGCACCCTCTACTAATCCCTCACCCCGCACAGCGTCCTCTACTAATCCCTCACCCCGCACAGCATACTCTACTAATCCCTCACCCCGCACAGCATACTCTACTAATCCCTCACCCCGCACAGCGTCCTCTACTAATCCCTCACCCACACACAGCATCCTATACTAATAGCATACACACAGCATCCCATACACACAGCATCCCATACACACAGCATCCCATACACACAGCATCCCATACACACTGAATCCTATACTAATAGCTACATACAGCATTTTATACTAATCCCATACACACAGCATCCTATACTAACCCCATACACACCGAATCCTATACCAATAGCATACACACAGCATCCTATACTAATCCCATACACACAGCATCCTATACAAACCCCATACACACAGCATCCTATACAAACCCCATACACACAGCATCCTATACACACAGCATCCTATACACACAGCGTCATATACACACAGTATCCTATACTAATCCCTCATTCACACACAGGATCCTCTACTAATCCCTCACCCCGCACAGAATCCTCTACTAATCCCTCACCCCGCACAGTATCCTCTACTAATCCCTCACCCCGCACAGAATCCTCTACTAATCCCTCACCCCGCACAGTATCCTCTACTAATCCCTCACCCCGCACAGCACCCTCTACTAATCCCTCACCCCGCACAGCGTCCTCTACTAATCCCTCACCCCGCACAGCATACTCTACTAATCCCTCACCCCGCACAGCATACTCTACTAATCCCTCACCCACACACAGCATCCTATACTAATAGCATACACACAGCATCCCATACACACAGCATCCCATACACACAGCATCCCATACACACAGCATCCCATACACACTGAATCCTATACTAATAGCTACATACAGCATTTTATACTAATCCCATACACACAGCATCCTATACTAACCCCATACACACCGAATCCTATACCAATAGCATACACACAGCATCCTATACTAATCCCATACACACAGCATCCTATACAAACCCCATACACACAGCATCCTATACAAACCCCATACATACAGCATCCTATACACACAGCATCCTATACACACAGCGTCATATACACACAGTATCCTATACTAATCCCTCATTCACACACAGGATCCTATACTAATCCCTCATTCACACACATCATCCTATACTAATCCCTCATCCACACACAGCATCCTATACTAATCCCTCATCCACACACAGCATCCTACACTAATCCCTCATCCACACACAGCATCCTATACTAATCCCTCATCCACACACAGCATCCTACACTGATCCCTCACCCACACACAGCATTTTATTCTAATCCCTCATCCACACACAGCATCCTATACTAATCCCTCATCCACACACAGCACCCTATACTAATCCCTCATCCACACACAGCATCCTATACTAATCCCATATATACAGTATTATATACTAATCCCTCATCCACACACAGCATCCTATACTAATCCATCATCAACACACAGTATCCTATACTAATCCCATATATACAGTATTAAATACTAATCCCTCATCCCCACACATCATCCTATACTAACCCCTCATCCACACACAGCATCCTATACTAACCCCTCATCAACACACAGAATCCTATACTAATCCCATATATACAGTATTATATACTAATCCCTCATCCACACACAGCATCCTATACTAATCCATCATCAACACACAGTATCCTATACTAACCCCTCATCAACACACAGAATCCTATACTAATCCCATATATACAGTATTATATACTAATCCCTCATCCACACACAGCATCCTGTACTAATCCCAGCTCTCCTCTGCACACAGCATACTGTACTAATCCCAGCTCTCCTCTGCACACAGCATACTGTTCTAATCCCAGCTCTCCTCTGCACACACAGCATCCTGTACTAATCCCAGCTGTCCTCTGCACACAGCATACTGTTCTAATCCCAGCTATCCTCTGCACACACAGCATCCTGTACTAATCCCAGCTCTCCTCTGCACACAGCATCCTGTACTAATACCAGCTGTCCTCTGCACACACAGCATCCTGTACTAATCCCAGCTCTCCTCTGCACACACAGCATCCTGTACTAATCCCAGCTCTCCTCTGCACACACAGCATCCTGTACTAATCCCAGCTCTCCTCTGCACACACAGCATCCTGTACTAATCCCAGCTCTCCTCTGCACACACAGCATCCTGTACTAATCCCAGCTCTTCCTCTGCACACACAGCATCCTGTACTAATCCCAGCTCTCCTCTGCACACACAGCATCCTGAACTAATCCCAGCTCACCTCTGCACACACAGTATCCTGTACTAATCCCAGCTCTTCTCTGCACACACAGCATCCTGTACTAATCCCAGCTCTCCTCTGCACACACAGTATCCTGTACTAATCCCAGCTCTCCTCTGCACACAGCATCCTGTACTAATCCCAGCTCACCTCTGCACACATAGCATCCTGTACTAATCCCAGCTCTCCTCTGCACACAGCATCCTGTACTAATCCCAGCTCTCCTCTATACACACAGTATCCTGTACTAATCCCAGCTCTCCTCTGCACACACAGCATCCTGTACTAATCCCAGCTCTCCTCTGCACACACAGCATCCTGTACTAATCCCAGCTCTCCTTTGCACACACAGCATCCTGTACTAATCCCAGCTCGCCTCTGCACACACAGCATCCTGTACTAATCCCAGCTCTCCTCTGCACACACAGCATCCTGTACTAATCCCAGCTCTCCTCTGCACAAAGAGCATCCTGTACTAATCCCAGCTCTCCTTTGCACACACAGCATCCTGTACTAATCCCAGCTCTCCTCTGCACACGCAGCATCCTGTACTAATCCCAGCTCCCCTCTGCACACACAGCATCCTGTACTAATCCCAGCTTTCCTCTGCACACGCAGCATCCTGTACTAATCCCAGCTCTCCTCTGCACACGCAGCATCCTGTACTAATACCAGCTTTCCTCTGCACACACAGCATCCTGTACTAATCCCAGCTTTCCTCTGCACACACAGCATCCTGTACTAATCCCAGTTTTCCTCTGCACACACAGCATCCTGTACTAATCCCAGCTCTCCTCTGCACACGCAGCATCCTATACTAATCCCAGCTCTCCTCTGCACACACAGGATCCTATACTAATCCCAGCTCTCCTTTGCACCCCCCCTGATGAATATGCAGAGACCATAATACACTGCGCAGTCACAGGCGGAAACACCCTGGCACCCGCTTACTTTTCAGCTGGCTCCAGGTGACCGTCGGCTCAGGCTTCCCCGCAGCGAGACACAGGAGGTTCACGTTGCTGCCCTCATTAAGTGTGACACTGGACGAGATGTTAACAATTCTGGCTGGGACTGCAAGAGAAAGACATGGGCCCATGTTTACTAAGCGGTGTCATTTCATTAAATACCTTCCGACGCCAGAAGACACTGTAAAGCGCGTTGACTTAAATGAGGAAGTATTAATGAAACGTTCGCACCCCTCGAGCCCCCTGTGCATGCTGTTAATCATGAAACATACTGTATCTGGCTTGTTCTTTGGTGTGCTATCTGGTTCATTGCGTGTGTGTTATTTATATAACCTTTATGTCGTGGGCATACCTTGAGCACCCTTGTTACGTTTAGACCTTTACATTTGCCTGTGTGTGCAGAAAGCTCTTTTTATTGTCTTACTAAGGATTTATACAGGGTCACAAATCATGACCTGTGTCCTGTTTCCGCTGTACAGCTTTTTTCTCATGCTCATATCCTGGCAGCCTTTGCAGCTACTGCCTGACCTTGAGCACTAATGTTAAATTTACTGTGTACAAGCGTTCCTAAGGATTGACCTATTAGTGTCCTATTTAGTTTGTAGGCTAAACGGCTTATTGTTGCTTCCAAATGCATGTCCTCACATTTATATTAAAGCAGCACAACGCCTTGCACTGCAACTTCTTCATTTTGTTTAGTTCTAGGATGAAAGCAGGGGGGTTATCCGTAGCTGAACTGTGTTCATTTCAGCTCCTAGGACCCCTTGCTTCTCGTAGCGGGTGTCGGTATGTTATGTATGCAGGCAGGGAGCTTGTCAGGGTGACAAAATGGTGGCTTCAAATGCCCCACGTCCTGCGGGCCAATAGGAAACTGTGACATCATCCCTTTGCGGCTTCCTATTGGCCCGCGTGACCGGAGGCTTTAATCTGAAAGCTGACGTTTTTTATTCCCCCCCCCCCCTTTAATATGTGCATCAATACAATCCACACAATGATAAGAAATTAGCCCAGTTGCCGATCGCTCCGTGCTCCTGTGATCTATCAGCGAAGACTTGGCTCGGGGGTTCACTAAATGACTACAGAGGAGGATTGCTATACTGTAGAAACAAAAAATGCTAGTTACATTATAATACATCAAAAATGTAATTGAGTTGTTTTAAAAAAAAATGCTACAAGTATTTTCTCAGTGCAGAACTGATTTATTAAAAAAGAAACGCACCTACGAAATGGCTTGTGCCTGCAGCATGCAGACCCATACCGGATAACAGAGGGGGCTTTGCTGCTTTAAACCCCACATCTATCATACAGTATATATTCCCAAGCTGTCCTTCTGCGGACAAATGACATCCTGCTCTGATTTTGCAACCTTACATCATTTCGTGTCAGTAAAGATGGAAGCTTTGCTCTCTATCCACAAAAGGGTGCTAAACTACCTGTATAGTACCCCTGTAAAGCTTTGCACCCTTTCGGAACCTGAATAATAAAAAAAAAATTAAGACATGTTTAATGTATTCTAATGTAACAAGCATTTGTGTTCCTATAGCAACCATTTACAAAGTCACATCCCCTTCCCCTTCTGAAACAGCATCACCTTTTTGAGCCCTGCCCTCTCTAGCAGTGAACCAATTGAATCTAGCACCTGCCTGGTCACATGATCTTCCTCACAGAACTTTGGCTGTCAGTTCAGCAGAAGATTACCCAGCATGCATTTAGTGAACCCCCGAGCCGAATCTTCAGCGATCGATTACAGGAGAACGGATCGATCAGCAGCTTAGCTAACCCCTTGTCCAGGTGCAGATTGTGTTGATGCACATAGTGAATGAATTTTTTTTTTTTTAAACGGCAGCTGGAACTGCAGCATTAATATAAAATAATTTAATTAAGTATAAATATTTACACCAGACCGATGTCCTGTATTGTGTGCACTAAGCTTGTGTGTGGCACCGTATCAAAAGCCATTGCCAAATCTAAATAGATCACATTAACTGCATTGCCTTGATCTATATTCCGAATTACTTCCTCAAAGCAACTAATAAGATTAGTTTGGCATGACCTATCCCTCATGAATCCATACTGACACTCACTAATAATATTATTATCCCTTAATAAACCTTCAAGTCCCTTCGCGACAAATATAGAGTGCTAAACCTGTGGACATAGAGTCCTGAATATTATATATATATATATATATATATATATATATATATATATATATATATATATATATATATATATATATATATATATATAATTAAAACATGATCCACTTTTGCTGCATTTTCCATTTGCAAAAATTATTTGGCTCTCTCAGTATCGCAAATACTTGGTGCCTTACAGCTGATTCCCGACCAACATGTGTCGCAGACTCCGGCACATTTCTATTTACATGGTTTCTACATTTTCACCAATCCCTTCATAATTGTGTGCCCTTACAAACAGCTTTCAATCTGGTTTAGCGTATAAACATACTCCACCGCACTAGAGATGTGTGGACGGGCTCCAGTCGGGAACGCACACATTTGTATTATTTTCCCAAGAAATGCACACATTTGTTACATTTTCGTGAACCCTTTTACCCACACATTTTCCATCATTTTGCTATAAAAGTTCTCCTGCTCACCACACAGATGTCTGCCGAGCGTAGGCGAATGTGAGAATAGAACGGCGTGAGAGCAGATTTAGCACCGGTTCTGAGTTTGCAAACCCGTGGAACCGGATGGTTCTCTCACCAGCTCAGAACACATATTCTGATTTACTTGTTTTTTGCCTTTTTTGTTTGCTGGTTCCCCCCTCTCCTGGGTATACACTTCAGTATGAGTGCCCCAGGAGACCCTTGAGGTTCCCTGCACCCACACAGTTTCTGTCTCTTATTGATATTGGGAGGGCTGATTCTCACCATCTTGTTTAGTGGATAGGGGTGTTGTGTTCAGCAACCTCTCACTTATGAATAGTGGTTATATTCAGGCATAGGGGACCCATGGCCAACAAGACTGGGTAACACTAGTCTTGGCTCCTATTGCAGTGGCCAACTCCAGTCCTCAAGGGCCACCAACAGATCAGATTTGAAGGATATCCATGCTTCAGCACTCAGTCTTCAACTGAGCCACTGATTGAGCCACCTGTGCTGAAGCAGGGATATCCTTAAAACCTGACCTGTCTGTGGCTCTTGAGGACTGGAGTTGCCACCGCTGTCTTATGGCCTAGCACACCCCCAAATCCCCCTCTGACTTGTACAACAAAGAGTCTGAGGGCTGTCAGCCAGCAGGAACTCGTCCTCCCTATCACTGCTGGTCAGTGTGGCCATCACTTTAACTCAATCAGTCCAACTCCTCACGTGAGCTCCGTCAGTACCATTCCTACTCCTAAGGACCAGCTCCAGCCGGCTCCTGGCGCCGCCCTACGTGTGGTCCTTGCAGTTAACAATTTGAGACGAACGTGCGAGTCGTGTGAAAGTTTTGCACACCCCCCACCAGCCCGCTGCCACCTGGAATACTGAGTCGCCCTTTAAATATTCCACGTGTTTCATCCCATCATGTCTTAGTCATTCATTTCCAATCAAAAACTGGGGGTGTGGGGGGGGGGGGCAGAAGTAATGTCTTTTGGTGGTAAAAATCATCTCTCCCTTTAACCCCACCCTAAATAAGTCCCGCAGGGATGCCCCCAACCAACCCACCCTCTGAAACGCTCATTGATCTTTCTTTATTCCTCACTGCGCAGTCCCTCAAAGAGGGGTAGCAGCCTCTGCCCGGCAGCCATCTCCCATAAGTCAAGCAGTGAAGGGGTTAACGAAGCATTGGGGAGCGCAGGCATCACCATGAAAAGAGAACATAAAAGCATTACATGGGGCAGTGTGCCTCCACTGGGTCAGGATATCTCAGGAGGTTCTGTGGAAAGCATTACATGGGGCAGTGTGCCTCCACCGGGTCAGGATATCTCAGGAGGTTCTGTGGAAAGCATTACATGGGGCAGTGTGCCTCCACTGGGTCAGGATATCTCAGGAGGTTCTGTGGAAAGCATTACATGGGGCAGTGTGCCTCCACCGGGTCAGGATATCTCAGGAGGTTCTGGGGAAAGCATTACATGGGGCAGTGTGCCTCCACTGGGTCAGGATATCTCAGGAGGTTCTGGGGAAAGCATTACATGGGGCAGTGTGCCTCCACTGGGTCAGGATATCTCAGGAGGTTCTGTGGAAAGCATTACATGGGGCAGTGTGCCTCCACTGGGTCAGGATATCTCAGGAGGTTCTGGGGAAAGCATTACATGGGGCAGTGTGCCTCCACTGGGTCAGGATATCTCAGGAGGTTCTGGGGAAAGCATTACATGGGGCAGTGTGCCTCCACTGGGTCAGGATATCTCAGGAGGTTCTGGGGAAAGCATTACATGGGGCAGTGTGCCTCCACCGGGTCAGGATATCTCAGGAGGTTCTGTGGAAAGCATTACATGGGGCAGTGTGCCTCCACTGGGTCAGGATATCTCAGGAGGTTCTGGGGAAAGCATTACATGGGGCAGTGTGCCTCCACTGGGTCAGGATATATCAGGAGGTTCTGGGGAAAGCATTACATGGGGCAGTGTGCCTCCACTGGGTCAGGATATCTCAGGAGGTTCTGGGGAAAGCATTACATGGGGCAGTGTGCCTCCACTGGGTCAGGATATCTCAGGAGGTTCTGGGGAAAGCATTACATGGGGCAGTGTGCCTCCACTGGGTCAGGATATCTCAGGAGGTTCTGGGGAAAGCATTACATGGGGCAGTGTGCCTCCACCGGGTCAGGATATCTCAGGAGGTTCTGTGGAAAGCATTACACGGGGCAGTGTGCCTCCACTGGGTCAGGATATCTCAGGAGGTTCTGGGGAAAGCATTACATGGGGCAGTGTGCCTCCACTGGGTCAGGATATCTCAGGAGGTTCTGGGGAAAGCATTACATGGGGCAGTGTGCCTCCACCGGGTCAGGATATCTCAGGAGGTTCTGGGGAAAGCATTACATGGGGCAGTGTGCCTCCACTGGGTCAGGATATCTCAGGAGGTTCTGGGGAAAGCATTACATGGGGCAGTGTGCCTCCACTGGGTAAGGATATCTCAGGAGGTTCTGGGGAAAGCATTACATGGGGCAGTGTGCCTCCACTGGGTCAGGAACCTCAGGAGGTTCTGGGGAAAGCATTACATGGGGCAGTGTGCCTCCACTGGGTCAGGATATCTCAGGAGGTTCTGGGGAAAGCATTACATGGGGCAGTGTGCCTCCACTGGGTCAGGATATCTCAGGAGGTTCTGTGGAAAGCATTACATGGGGCAGTGTGCCTCCACTGGGTCAGGATATCTCAGGAGGTTCTGGGGAAAGCATTACATGGGGCAGTGTGCCTCCACCGGGTCAGGATATCTCAGGAGGTTCTGTGGAAAGCATTACACGGGGCAGTGTGCCTCCACTGGGTCAGGATATCTCAGGAGGTTCTGGGGAAAGCATTACATGGGGCAGTGTGCCTCCACCGGGTCAGGATATCTCAGGAGGTTCTGGGGAAAGCATTACATGGGGCAGTGTGCCTCCACTGGGTCAGGATATCTCAGGAGGTTCTGGGGAAAGCATTACATGGGGCAGTGTGCCTCCACTGGGTAAGGATATCTCAGGAGGTTCTGGGGAAAGCATTACATGGGGCAGTGTGCCTCCACTGGGTCAGGAACCTCAGGAGGTTCTGTGGAAAGCATTACATGGGGCAGTGTGCCTCCACTGGGTCAGGATATCTCAGGAGGTTCTGGGGAAAGCATTACATGGGGCAGTGTGCCTCCACTGGGTCAGGATATCTCAGGAGGTTCTGGGGAAAGCATTACATGGGGCAGTGTGCCTCCACTGGGTCAGGATATCTCAGGAGGTTCTGGGGAAAGCATTACATGGGGCAGTGTGCCTCCACCGGGTCAGGATATCTCAGGAGGTTCTGGGGAAAGCATTACATGGGGCAGTGTGCCTCCACTGGGTCAGGATATCTCAGGAGGTTCTGTGGAAAGCATTACATGGGGCAGTGTGCCTCCACCGGGTCAGGATATCTCAGGAGGTTCTGGGGAAAGCATTACATGGGGCAGTGTGCCTCCACTGGGTCAGGATATCTCAGGAGGTTCTGGGGAAAGCATTACATGGGGCAGTGTGCCTCCACTGGGTCAGGATATCTCAGGAGGTTCTGGGGAAAGCATTACATGGGGCAGTGTGCCTCCACTGGGTCAGGATATCTCAGGAGGTTCTGGGGAAAGCATTACATGGGGCAGTGTGCCTCCACTGGGTCAGGATATCTCAGGAGGTTCTGGGGAAAGCATTACATGGGGCAGTGTGCCTCCACCGGGTCAGGATATCTCAGGAGGTTCTGGGGAAAGCATTACATGGGGCAGTGTGCCTCCACTGGGTCAGGATATCTCAGGAGGTTCTGGGGAAAGCATTACATGGGGCAGTGTGCCTCCACTGGGTCAGGATATCTCAGGAGGTTCTGTGGAAAGCATTACATGGGGCAGTGTGCCTCCACTGGGTCAGGATATCTCAGGAGGTTCTGGGGAAAGCATTACATGGGGCAATGTGCCTCCACTGGGTCAGGATATCTCAGGAGGTTCTGTGGAAAGCATTACATGGGGCAGTGTGCCTCCACTGGGTCAGGATATCTCAGGAGGTTCTGGGGAAAGCATTACATGGGGCAGTGTGCCTCCACTGGGTCAGGATATCTCAGGAGGTTCTGGGGAAAGCATTACATGGGGCAGTGTGCCTCCACTGGGTCAGGATATCTCAGGAGGTTCTGGGGAAAGCATTACATGGGGCAGTGTGCCTCCACCGGGTCAGGATATCTCAGGAGGTTCTGGGGAAAGCATTACATGGGGCAGTGTGCCTCCACCGGGTCAGGATATCTCAGGAGGTTCTGGGGAAAGCATTACATGGGGCAGTGTGCCTCCACCAGGTCAGGATATCTCAGGAGGTTCTGTGGAAAGCATTACATGGGGCAGTGTGCCTCCACTGGGTCAGGATATCTCAGGAGGTTCTGTGGAAAGCATTACATGGGGCAGTGTGCCTCCACCTGGTCAGGATATCTCAGGAGGTTCTGGGGAAAGCATTACATGGGGCAGTGTGCCTCCACTGGGTCAGGATATCTCAGGAGGTTCTGGGGAAAGCATTACATGGGGCAGTGTGCCTCCACTGGGTCAGGATATCTCAGGAGGTTCTGTGGAAAGCATTACATGGGGCAGTGTGCCTCCACTGGGTCAGGATATCTCAGGAGGTTCTGGGGAAAGCATTACATGGGGCAGTGTGCCTCCACTGGGTCAGGATATCTCAGGAGGTTCTGGGGAAAGCATTACATGGGGCAGTGTGCCTCCACTGGGTCAGGATATCTCAGGAGGTTCTGGGGAAAGCATTACATGGGGCAGTGTGCCTCCACTGGGTCAGGATATCTCAGGAGGTTCTGGGGAAAGCATTACATGGGGCAGTGTGCCTCCACTGGGTCAGGATATCTCAGGAGGTTCTGGGGAAAGCATTACATGGGGCAGTGTGCCTCCACTGGGTCAGGATATCTCAGGAGGTTCTGTGGAAAGCATTACATGGGGCAGTGTGCCTCCACTGGGTCAGGATATCTCAGGAGGTTCTGGGGAAAGCATTACATGGGGCAGTGTGCCTCCACTGGGTCAGGATATCTCAGGAGGTTCTGTGGAAAGCATTACATGGGGCAGTGTGCCTCCACTGGGTCAGGATATCTCAGGAGGTTCTGGGGAAAGCATTACATGGGGCAGTGTGCCTCCACTCGGTCAGGATATCTCAGGAGGTTCTGTGGAAAGCATTACATGGGGCAGTGTGCCTCCACTGGGTCAGGATATCTCAGGAGGTTCTGGGGAAAGCATTACATGGGGCAGTGTGCCTCCACTGGGTCAGGATATCTCAGGAGGTTCTGTGGAAAGCATTACATGGGGCAGTGTGCCTCCACTGGGTCAGGATATCTCAGGAGGTTCTGGGGAAAGCATTACATGGGGCAGTGTGCCTCCACTGGGTCAGGATATCTCAGGAGGTTCTGTGGAAAGCATTACATGGGGCAGTGTGCCTCCACTGGGTCAGGATATCTCAGGAGGTTCTGTGGAACAGGGACTCACATATCCCTAGAACAAACACAGCCGCATGGGTCACCCTCTTCCTGGAACCACTGCTGGTGTGTGGGCCTATGTTCCCTAGTTTTACACACCTGTTTTAATGTGTGTTTTTGCTGGCACCTTTATAAACCATTAGTCCATACCGTCTGCACTACGGGTTTATTCTGTTTGCATTGAGATCCCCCCATCACCACGCCACCGAGGGAACCCCACACACCACCGGTGGTTCCAGGAAGAGGGTGACCCATCCGGCTGTGTCTGTTCTGGGGAAATGCGAGTCCCCGTTCCACAGAACCTCCTGAGATATCCTGACCCAGTGGAGGCACACTGCCCCATGTAATGCTTTCCCCAGAACCTCCTGAGGTTCCTGACCCAGTGGAGGCACACTGCCCTGTGTAATGCTTCCATGTTCTCGTTGCATGGTGATGCCTGCGCTCCCAAACGCTTCCTTGCACTCGTCTACAGAGGAGAATTTGGACCATTCTTCTTAGGGGTTTTGAGCTTTTTTCCCCCCACTTTGTCAATTTATTGCACGTTTATTTGACGTTCATTTTCACATTTATCCATGTAATTGTGCACGGCGCACGCCTCTATGTGACTGACTGTGAACACTCGATTTGTTGTCACATTACCACCTAGGAGCGCCTATCACACCCTTTCTGTCACCAGTTAAGGGGTTAAACATATCTTATCCCTGTTGATGAAGCGGAGTGCAGCAGCCGGCCTTTCCCGGCAGTGAAAGGGTTACACGGCAAGGTCCCGTCTGCAGTGTGTGTGACTGGCCGCCGGGTGCAGTGTTGGATCTGGATGGGGTGTTATCCCTGCGGTCGCCTCTCTCTCCGCGGTGAGCGGCTTTCCAGCGCTGTATTATGAACAGCGTAACTATCCCCGTAGGATTCATAATTGCTCCACTAATGAGATCTCTGACTTCCAGTGTTATTCCCCCAGCACTTAAACTTTGGGTCTGTGGCTGCGATAAAACCCGGCCCCTGTCTCTCTCGCAATCTCTATGGTCTACGGTCGAAGGGCCATTAAAAAAAAAAAGTACAGTAGCAGCACTCTGCATCATTTCAGGAACTCTCCTGTGTGTTAGACCTGGGCTGTTTAGTCTAAGCAGCGATAACAATTAACCCTTTCACAGCACGAGTGGCCGGCACACAATTATGCAACTTTTATAACTGACTGGTTGTTAGAAACACCGTTTCTCATTGTAATGGCCATAAGCAAAGGGACTTTATAGGTTCGGAGGCAATAGATCTTTAACTGCTTACAGCAGCTCCAATCGAGACTGCAATGCTTCACCAATCAGTGCGCTGGGGTTACCGTGCTTTGGGCCTATAAATCCTCCCCCACTCCAACATTACCAGTTTACCGTGATAGGGTTGAATAACTAGCTTATAAAAACAGATTACAAGGACATTAGTGCTCAGCAATCACCAGCTAATCCTTAATTTAACAGACATTTCCCTAAACAAATGCTAGTGTTCTTGTTGAATGATTTGGGGGGGGTTCACCAGTAAACCCTAAGACAGGGGGGCTCAACTCCAGCCCTCGTGTCCCCTTCACCCCCCCCCCACCAACAGGTCAGGTTTTCAGGATATCCCAGCTTCAGCAGAGGTGGCTTAATCAGAGGCTCAGTCAAAGACTAAGCCTCTGATTGAGCCACCTGTGCTGAAGCAGGGACTGATTGAGCCACCTGTGCTGAAGCAGGGACTGATTGAGCCACCTGTGCTGAAGCAGGGACTGATTGAGCCACCTGTGCTGAAGCAGGGACTGATTGAGCCACCTGTGCTGGCGCTGGCACTGATTGAGTTACCTGTGCTGAAGCAGGGACTAATTGAGCCACCTCTGCTGAAGCAGGGACTGATTGAGCCACCTGTGCTGAAGCAAGGACTGATTGAGCCACCTGTGCTGCAGCTGGGACTGATTGAGCCACCTGTGCTGAAGCAGAGACTGATTGAGCCACCTGTGCTGAATCAGGGACTGATTGAGCCACCGGTGCTGAAGCAGGGATATCCAGAAAACCTGAACTGTTGGAGGTGCTTAAGGACTGGAGTTGAGCATCCCTTAGAAAATAATAGCATAACTCCAGTGATAACCCTGACCCGGTCCTACCCAGGACAAATCACTAAATAGCCTGCGAACGGTCCGTGATTAACACCCGCCTGCTGTGTCCCTACACTGCGCATTGATCCGCACATCTCCTTTGCCTGCCATTGCTTTGTGTACATCAGTCCAGCTGATTTTCTCTCCGGCCCTGATAGAGAAGGCAAAGCATTCGCCCCACGCTGCTAAAACCCTGCAGGTCCGCGCACAGAATATTCTCTGTCAGAGAACAGCATCAAATGATGGCTTTTAAGCTGGAGACCTGCAGAGCGTTGCATATCACCCACCCACCCCCCTCATGTGAGCTCTGCAGAGTATTACTCCACGCCTCCCAGAAATCTGCTGACCGTCCTTCTTCCGCTGCAGACCAGAGTCCGAGATTTACCGAGTCCCCACGCAGGCTGTCCCGGTTTATTCCCATATTAAGTCCCATTGAGTTGAACGGGCGGTACCGCACAATGAAGCTCTGAAATCCCGTGTGGGAGCCCGGCGACTCGCCCTTTAAAAAAATCAGCTGTTAATATATAGTGTAGATACGGCCAACTCCAGTACTTAAGGGCCACCAACAGGTCAGGTTTTAAGATATCCCAGCTTCAGCACAGGCGGCTCACTCAGTGGCTCAGTCATTGACTACGCCACTAATTAAAACCACTACTTAAAACCTGACCTACTGGCGGTCCCGTGGGGGCTGAAGTTGTCCGTCTCTTGATATAGTGAGGCGCCGGTAACGCACAGTTAACAACCCACCGAGGCCTATTGAAATGAATGGAAGTCACTGTAATGGTAAGTGGTTGTTACTCTGCTTCCCATCACCCTACTGAATAGAAGGAAGGTGCCCGGGCAATGGGAACCGGAGCTATTCCTCGCCCCAGAAAGGGTTTGCTCCTGGCCGCGCGTTGCAGGAGAGCACAAACCGCTGACGTGCCTGTAAAGTTTGCAGTGTTTGTTCGAGCTCTTTCCCCCCCCCCCCCCTCGGCTTTGTTACTTTCTGCTGAATTGGGCCGTTCGCACAGACTTGCGTTTCTCGTTCCAGAAAAAAAAAAAAAAAACACCGTCAAGCTGTAATTATCCCCCAGCCCACAATAGCGCGACTTTCAGAGCTCCGACAATACCGCTGATTGTAAGAGAGAGGGGGAGGGCTGGGAGCGCACTGACTGACAGCCTCCTCTCCCACAAACCCAGATGGGGCCCCCCCATACACACAATGAGGGCCATTATAAAGCTGGCCGCATTAAAAGCTGCGTCGCAATTGGCGACAGTACGTCTAATTTGCACGTGTCACTGCAGCACAAGTGAGTAGGAAGGGAGGGGGCATATTTAATTCACTTGTCTATGTGTCATGCTTAATGTGACTGCTCCCTGTTCCCGGGCCTCAGTGGCATGTCAAGCAGAAGAAGGGCCACGGTTTTAAATGCGGATAATCTAGAAGGCACCTTACTGACTATTAATATGAAAAGTCCGGTGCCTTTTGGCTTAGTACCATTAAGTAAACATGGCCCTAAATGTAGGTGATTGACACCTATTTATAAGCACAAGCTTTACAAGCTTAAGTTATTACATTAAAGCATCTATTAAAACGCTATATATTTCCCTGGTAAAATGAGTACTTTTGAGGGTTTTGCGTGTGCAGTGCAGCAGTACACGGACACACCTGTATCCCTGCACATCGTACGGTGCACAAGGTGTATTGCAGCAGTATACTGTAGTGTGTGCTGCAGTAGTACAATGCACATTGCATATTGCAGTGTGTATTGCAAGAGTACACTGTATATTGCAGTAGTACACTGTGTATTACAGCATTACAATGCATATTGCAGATGTACATTGTATATTGCTGCAGCACAATGCGTATTGCAGCAGTGCAGTGCGTATTGCAGCAGTACAGTGCGTATTGCTGCAGTAAAGTGCATATTGCTGCAGTACAGTGCGTATTGCTGCAGTACAGTGCGTATTGCTGCAGTACAGTGCATATTGCTGCATTACAGAGCGTATTGCTGCAGCAAAGTGCATATTGCTGCCGTACAGCACGTATTGTTGCAGTACAGCGCGTATTGCTGCAGTAAAGTGCATATTGCTGCCGTACAGCACGTATTGCTGCAGCGCAGCATTTGTGCAGTGCGTATTTCTGCATTGCAGTGCATATTGCTGCAGTACAGCGTGCATTGCTGCAGTACAGCGTGCATTGCTGCAGTACAGAGTGCATTGCTGCAGTACAGGGTGTATTGCTGCAGTACAGTGTGCATTATTGCAGTGCAGTGCATATTGCTGCAGTATAGTGCGTATTGCTGCAGTACAGTGCGCATTACTGCAGTGTAGTGCGTATTGCAAAAGTATAGTGCATATTGCAAAAGTATAGTGCATATTGCAGCAGTGTGTATTGCTGCAGTACAGTGCACATTACTGCAGTGCAGTGCATATTGCTGCAGTACTGTGTGTATTGCTACAGTACAGTGCACATTACTACAGTGCAGTGCTTATTGCTGCAGTACAGCATATTGTGCAGTGCGTATTGCAGCAGTACAGTGTATTTCTGCAGTACAGTGTATTTCTGCAGTGCAGTGCGTATTGCTGCAGTACAGAGCGCATTGCTGCAGTACAGAGCGCATTGCTGCAGTACAGAGCGCATTGCTGCAGTACAGAGCGCATTGCTACAGTACAGAGCGCATTGCTGCAGTACAGAGCGTATTGCTGCAGTGCAGTGTGTATTGCTGCAGTACAGAGTGCATTTCTGCAGTACATAGCGCATTGCTGCAGTACAGAGCGCATTGCTGCAGTACAGAGCGTATTTCTGCAGTACAGAGTGTATTGCTGCAGTACAGAGTGTATATGTGCAGTACAGTGCGTATATTTGCAGTACAGTGCGTATTGCTGCAGTGCATATTGCTGCAGTACAGCGCGTATTGCAGCAGTACAGTGTGCATTACTGCAGCACAGTACGTATTTCTGCACTTCAGCGTGTATTGCTGCACTACAGCTTATATTGCTGCAGTGCAGTGCGTATTGCTGCAGTGCAGTGCGTATTGCTGCAGTGCAGTGCATATTGCTGCATTACAACGCGTATTGATGCAGTACAGTGCATATTGCTGCAGTACAGTGCGCATTACTGCAGTACAGTGCGCATTACTGCAGTGCAGTGCGTATTGCGGCAGTGCAGTGCATATTGCAGAAGTATAGTGTGTATTGCAGCAGTGTGTATTGCTGCAGTACAGTGCATATTGCTGCAGTACAGTGAGCATTACAGCTGTGCGTATTGCTGCAGTACGGTGCGTATTGCTGCAGTGCAGTGCGTATTGCTGCAGTACAGAGCGTATTGCTGCAGTACAGTGCGTATTGCTGCAGTGCGTATTGCTGCAGTGCGTATTGCTGCAGTACAGTGCGTATTGCTGCAGTACAGTGCGTATTGCTGCAGTACAGTGCGTATTGCTGCAGTACAGTGCGTATTGCTGCAGTACAGTGCGTATTGCTGCAGTACTGTGCGTATTGTTGCAGTACTGTGCGTATTGCTGCTGTACAGTGCGTATTGCAGCATTGTGTATTGCTGCAGTACAGAGTGCGCATTACTGCAGTGCAGTGCGTATTGCTGCAGTGCAGTGTGTATTGCTGCAGTATAGTGCGTATTGCAGCAGTGTGTATTGCTGCAGTACAGTTCATATTGCTGCAGTACAGTGAGCATTACTGCAGTGCAGTACGTATTGCTGCAGTACGGTGCGTATTGCTGCAGTACAGTGCACATTACTGCAGTGAAGTGCTTATTGCTGCAGTACAGCATATTGTGCAGTGCGTATTACTGCAGTACAGTGTGTATTGCTGAAGTACAGTGCGCATTACTGCAGTGCATATTGCTGCAGTATAGTGCGTATTGCAGCACTGTGTATTGCTGCAGTACAGTGCGCATTACTGCAGTGCAGTGCGTATTGCTGCAGTGCAGTGCGTATTGCTGCAGTACGGTGCGTATTGCTGCAGTGCAGTGCAGTGCATATTGCTGCAGTGCAGTGTGTATTACTGCAGTACATTGTGTATTGCTACAGTACAGTGTACATTACTACAGTGACGTGCTTATTGCTGCAGTACAGCATATTGTGCAGTGCGTATTGCAGAAGTACAGTGCGTATTGCTGCAGTACAGTGCGTATTGCTGCAGTACAGAGCGTATTGCTGCAGTACAGAGCGTATTGCTGCAGTACAGAGCGTATTTCTGCAGTACAGAGCGTATTGCTGCAGTACAGAGCGTATTGCTGCAGTACAGAGCGTATTGCTGCAGTACAGTGCGTATTGCTGCAGTACAGTGCGTATTGCTGCAGTACAGTGCGTATTGCTGCAGTACAGTGCGTATTGCTGCAGTACAGTGCGTATTGCTGCAGTACAGAGCGTATTGCTGCAGTACAGAGCGTATTGCTGCAGTACAGAGCGTATTGCTGCAGTACAGAGCGTATTGCTGCAGTACAGTGCGTATTGCTGCAGTACAGTGCGTATTGCTGCAGTACAGAGCGTATTGCTGCAGTACAGAGCGTATTGCTGCAGTACAGAGCGTATTGCTGCAGTACAGAGCGTATTGCTGCAGTACAGAGCGTATTGCTGCAGTACAGTGCGTATTGCAGCAGTACAGTGTATTGCTGCAGTACAGTGCGTATTGCTGCAGTACAGTGCGTATTGCTGCAGTGCAGTGCGTATTACTGCAGTACAGTGTATTGCTGCAGTACAGTGCGTATTACTGCAGTACAGTGTATTGCTGCAGTACAGTGCGTATTACTGCAGTACAGAGCGTATTGCTGCAGTACAATGCGTATTGCTGCAGTGCAGTGCGTATTGCTGCAGTATAGTGCGTATTGCAGAAGTATGATGAGTATTGCAGTAGTGTGTGTTGCTGCAGTACAGTTCATATTGCTGCAGTACAGTGCGTATTACTGCAGTACAGTGTATTGCTGCAGTACAGTGCGTATTGCTGCAGTACGGTGCGTATTGCTGCAGTACAATGCGTATTGCTGCAGTACGGTGCGTATTGCTGCAGTACGGTGCGTATTGCTGCAGTACATTGTGTATTGCTACAGTACGGTGCGTATTGCTGCAGTACAGAGCGTATTGCTGCAGTAAAGTGCATATTGCTGCCGTACAGCACGTATTGCTGCAGCGCAGCATTTGTGCAGTGCGTATTGCTGCATTGCAGTGCATATTGCTGCAGTACAGCGTGCATTGCTGCAGTACAGGGTGTATTGCTGCAGTACAGTGTGTACTGCTGCAGTACAGTGTGCATTATTGCAGTGCAGTGCATATTGCTGCAGTATAGTGCGTATTGCTGCAGTACAGTGCGTATTGCAAAAGTATAGTGCATATTGCAAAAGTATAGTGCATATTGCAGCAGTGTGTATTGCTACAGTACAGTGCACATTACTACAGTGCAGTGCTTATTGCTGCAGTACAGCATATTGTGCAGTGCGTATTGCAGCAGTACAGTGTATTTCTGCAGTGCAGTGCGTATTGCTGCAGTACATTGTGCATTGCTGCAGTACAGAGCGCATTGCTGCAGTACAGAGCGTATTGCTGCAGTGCAGTGTGTATTGCTGCAGTACAGAGCGCATTGCTGCAGTACAGAGCGTATTGCTGCAGTGCAGTGTGTATTGCTGCAGTACAGAGCGTATTGCTGCAGTACAGAGCGCATTGCTGCAGTACATAGCGCATTGCTGCAGTACAGAGCGCATTGCTGCAGTACAGAGCGTATTTCTGCAGTACAGAGTGTATTGCTGCAGTACAGAGTGTATATGTGCAGTACAGTGCGTATATTTGCAGTACAGTGCGTATTGCTGCAGTGCATATTGCTGCAGTACAGCGCGTATTGCAGCAGTACAGTGTGCATTACTGCAGCACAGTACGTATTTCTGCACTTCAGCGTGTATTGCTGCACTACAGCTTATATTGCTGCAGTGCAGTGCGTATTGCTGCAGTGCAGTGCGTATTGCTGCAGTGCAGTGCATATTGCTGCATTACAACGCGTATTGATGCAGTACAGTGCATATTGCTGCAGTACAGTGCGCATTACTGCAGTACAGTGCGCATTACTGCAGTGCAGTGCGTATTGCGGCAGTGCAGTGCATATTGCAGAAGTATAGTGTGTATTGCAGCAGTGTGTATTGCTGCAGTACAGTGCATATTGCTGCAGTACAGTGAGCATTACAGCTGTGCGTATTGCTGCAGTACGGTGCGTATTGCTGCAGTGCAGTGCGTATTGCTGCAGTACAGAGCGTATTGCAGCAGTACAGTGCGTATTGCTGCAGTGCGTATTGCTGCAGTACAGTGCGTATTGCTGCAGTACAGTGCGTATTGCTGCAGTACAGTGCGTATTGCTGCAGTACAGTGCGTATTGCTGCAGTACAGTGCGTATTGCTGCAGTACAGTGCGTATTGCTGCAGTACTGTGCGTATTGTTGCAGTACAGTGCGTATTGCTGCTGTACAGTGCATATTGCAGCAGTGTGTATTGCTGCAGTACAGTGTGCATTACTGCAGTGCATATTGCTGCAGTGTAGTGCGTATTGCAGCATTGTGTATTGCTGCAGTACAGAGTGCGCATTACTGCAGTGCAGTGCGTATTGCTGCAGTACAGTGCGTATTGCTGCAGTACAGAGCGTATTGCTGCAGTACAGAGCGTATTGCTGCAGTACAGAGCGTATTGCTGCAGTACAGAGCGTATTGCTGCAGTACAGAGCGTATTGCTGCAGTACAGAGCGTATTGCTGCAGTACAGAGCGTATTGCTGCAGTACAGTGCGTATTGCTGCAGTACAGTGCGTATTGCTGCAGTACAGTGCGTATTGCTGCAGTACAGTGCGTATTGCTGCAGTACAGAGCGTATTGCTGCAGTACAGAGCGTATTGCTGCAGTACAGAGCGTATTGCTGCATTACAGAGCGTATTGCTGCAGTACAGAGCGTATTGCTGCAGTACAGTGCGTATTGCTGCAGTACAGTGCGTATTGCTGCAGTACAGAGCGTATTGCTGCAGTACAGAGCGTATTGCAGCAGTACAGAGCGTATTGCTGCAGTACAGTGCGTATTGCAGCAGTACAGTGTATTGCTGCAGTACAGTGCGTATTACTGCAGTACAGTGCGTATTGCTGCAGTGCAGTGCGTATTACTGCAGTACAGTGTATTGCTGCAGTACAGTGCGTATTACTGCAGTACAGTGTATTGCTGCAGTACAGTGCGTATTACTGTAGTACAGAGCGTATTGCTGCAGTACAGTGCGTATTGCTGCAGTGCAGTGCGTATTGCTGCAGTATAGTGCGTATTGCAGAAGTATGGTGAGTATTGCAGTAGTGTGTGTTGCTGCAGTACAGTTCATATTGCTGCAGTACAGTGCGTATTACTGCAGTACAGTGTATTGCTGCAGTACAGTGCGTATTGCTGCAGTACGGTGCGTATTGCTGCAGTACAGTGCGAATTGCTGCAGTACAGTGCGTATTGCTGCAGTACAGTGCGTATTGCTGCAGTACGGTGCGTATTGCTGCAGTACGGTGCGTATTGCTGCAGTGCAGTGCAAATTGCTGCAGTACATTGTGTATTGCTACAGTACGGTGCGTATTGCTGCAGTACAGAGCGTATTGCTGCAGTACAGTGCGTATTGCTGCAGTACATTGTGTATTGCTGCAGTGCATATTGCTGCAGTGCAGTGCATATTGCTGCAGTACATTGTGTATTGCTGCAGTACGGTGCACATTACTGCAGTGAAGTGCTTATTGCTGCAGTACAGCATATTGTGCAGTGCGTATTGCTGCAGTACAGTGCGTATTGCTGCAGTACAGTGCGTATTGCTGCAGTATAGTGCGTATTGCTGCAGTACAGTGCGTATTGCTGCAGTACAGTGCGTATTGCTGCAGTACAGTGCGTATTGCTGCAGTACAGTGCGTATTGCTGCAGTACAGTGCGTATTGCTGCAGTACAGAGCGTATTGCTGCAGTACAGAGCGTATTGCTGCAGTACAGTGCGTATTGCTGCAGTACAGTGCGTATTGCTGCAGTACAGTGCGTATTGCTGCAGTACAGAGCGTATTGCTGCAGTACAGTGCGTATTGCTGCAGTACAGTGAGTATTGCTGCAGTACAGTGCGTATTGCTGCAGTACAGAGCGTATTGCTGCAGTACAGAGCGTATTGCTGCAGTACAGAGCGTATTGCTGCAGTACAGAGCGTATTGCTGCAGTACAGTGCGTATTGCTGCAGTACAGTGCGTATTGCAGCAGTACAGTGCGTATTGCTGCAGTACAGTGCGTATTGCAGCAGTACAGTGCGTATTGCTGCAGTACAGTGCGTATTGCAGCAGTACAGTGCGTATTGCTGCAGTACATAGTGTATTGCTGCAGTACAGAGCGTATTGCTGCAGTACAGAGCGTGTTGCAGCAGTACAGTGCGTGTTGCAGCAGTACAGTGCGTATTGCAGCAGTACAGTGCGTATTGCTGCAGTACAGAGCGTATTGCTGCAGTACAGAGCGTATTGCTGCAGTACAGAGCGTATTGCTGCAGTACAGTGCGTATTGCAGCAGTACAGTGCGTATTGCAGAAGTACAGAGCGTATTGCTGCAGTACAGAGCGTATTGCTGCAGTACAGAGCGTATTGCTGCAGTACAGAGCGTATTGCTGCAGTACAGAGCGTATTGCAGCAGTGCAGTGAATTTCAGTGGCACGATATGCAATGCAGTACAGAAGAGCAGCTTATATCCTTGGGTTTGTAGCAGCACCATAAATATAATACTGTAGTATGAGAAGTAAACAAGCCTTCTATATTACTATCCACAGTAAGTGAGACACTATCCCCTTGGTGTACACTTGGGGCATATCTTGTAATTCACTTGCTACTTAATAGACTGAACTACCAATTCAAGGAATCTTTGATGATAACTTAAAGTAACAGCCCATGATTACACATTTTACATCATCATTGGATGCTATATTCACTATGAGTCATCTTCCAACTGGAAAGAGAGAACCACAAACAGTACGAGTCCTTCAAAAATAACAACATCTAACCCAGGGGCGGCCAACTCCATCCTCAAGGGCCACCAGCTGGTCAGGTTTTCAGGATATCCCAGCTTCAGCACAGGTAGCTCAATCAGTGGCCCGGTCAATGACTGAATGCGCTATCTGTGCTGAAGCAGAGATATCCTTAAAAACTGACCTGTTGGTGGCCCTTGAGGACTGGACTTGGCCACCCCATGTCTAACCCTTTCCAAATATATTAAGTATATGTAGTTGAGACACCCTTGGGACGTGAAAGAGAATATAAATAATATACATCACATTTTCATTTGAGAAGGAAACATTATCCTATAGGCAGTCCTATAATATATATTCCATTCCAAGCCATCCACTTTCCTGTGTGCTCGCCTGTGCTAATGGGCCTCCATCCATCAATGCAGATCAATGCATTACAGTGCTCTCTGGAGCTGATGGGGTTCAAGAGGCCGTCCGATCACCACACACGAGTAACGGATAGTAATATTAAGTGGGAAGAGTCAGTGCACCCGCCTGCATTAGGAGGTGCGGAAAGGTCTCAGAGCAGTATTAGCATCTTACCCTGTACAATGAGATAGACCTGGGAGGTGTGGGGCTTGTCCTGGGTCTGGAAAGAGCAGGTGTAGAGTCCCTCGTCGAACATGTCCACCTGGGTGATGACAATGCTAAACTCAGACTCGGTGTTGGTCAGCAGCTGGACACGGGGGTCAATGGACCACTTGTCATTCCCGGCGTACAGGATGTTGGAGCGGTTCAGCCAGGCCACTCGTGTCACTTGGTCATCGATGAAGCAACTGGAAAGCAGAATAGAGAAAGTCAGGACGTTGCTGCTAATAATAATAATAATAATATCTTTCCACAGCCCTAATAGACCACTCTCATAACATACTGTACAATACCCCCACAATGTCCTTGTCCTAACATCTCCCACAGTCCCAACATGTCACTGTTATAGACTTACATCCCCACAGTTCTACCCCAGTACATCACCCCCTCCTCCTGTCCCAACAGCGCTAACTAGCCCCTGTTATAAGAGGTATATGATCATCAGCATCCCTCTGTCTACATAAGGTCATCTTATCAAAGCCTAAACATGCCCCTGTGATAAGAAAGTCTCCCCAAAGTCCAAGAATGCACATGTTGTTAGAGCCTCATGTACGCCCCTGTTATGGGATAGAGCCTCGTGTATGCCCCTGTTATGGGATAGAGCCTCGTGTATGCCCCTGTTATGGGATAGAGCCTCGTGTATGCCCCTGTTATGGGATAGAGCCTCATGTATGCCCCTGTTATGGGATAGAGCCTCGTGCATGCCCCTGTTATGGGATAGAGCCTCGTGTATGCCCCTGTTATGGGATAGAGCCTCGTGTATGCCCCTGTTATGGGATAGAGCCTCGTGTATGCCCCTGTTATGGGATAGAGCCTCGTGTATGCCCCTGTTATGGGATAGAGCCTCGTGTATGCCCCTGTTATGGGATAGAGCCTCGTGTATGCCCCTGTTATGGGATAGAGCCTCGTGTATGCCCCTGTTATGGAATAGAGCCTCGTGTATGCCCCTGTTATGGGATAGAGCCTCATGTATGCCCCTGTTATGGGATAGAGCCTCGTGTATGCCCCTGTTATGGGATAGAGCCTCGTGTATGCCCCTGTTATGGGATAGAGCCTCGTGTATGCCCGTTATGGGATAGAGCCTCGTGTATGCCCGTTATGGGATAGAGCCTCGTGTATGCCCCTGTTATGGGATAGAGCCTCGTGTATGCCCCTGTTATGGGATAGAGCCTCGTGTATGCCCGTTATGGGATAGAGCCTCGTGTATGCCCCTGTTATGGGATAGAGCCTCGTGTATGCCCCTGTTATGGGATAGAGCCTCATGTATGCCCGTTATGGGATAGAGCCTCGTGTATGCCCCTGTTATGGGATAGAGCCTCGTGTATGCCCCTGTTATGGGATAGAGCCCCATTATGCCCCTGTTGTAGGGTAATACTGTTAAAAAGATTATGCCACTTAAAATATCCTCTCCATTTTACCCTTCCCCACCAGACAACCCCATTCTCCCTGCTAATAAGAACAACCTCTCACACATCCAGCGTACCCCAATTTACAGAAGGAAATTCCCCTTGATAGGAATCCCTCCTCCACTTCCATGTGCTACTCCTATTGAGAAGAAAACACCATGACATAAGCACCCTGTTTAAAGAGCGCGTTTCCTCGTCTTCCCTACGAGTCTTTTCCTCCGGGAGGAAACCCTTTTATAATAACACTCCCCTGATAAGACATCATAGTCTCAACATGTCAAGATTGATCTGGGAAACCGCCCGTAGAGAGATCATAATGTAGTTATGATTACCGAGAGACGGACACATAAATCAGAAGAGTGGAGACGGTCTTAACCCTTTCACCACTTAAATACTGTCATTACAAGAAGCCTTTAACATGTCAGACATATCTGCAATATCAACAGGCACAGCAGGAGTTGGGTTAGCAATCTACAGGGCACCTATCAGTGTATTGGAGTCCGCGGTAAATACATGTGAGGGTTTGCTACAAGTGAACAGCTCATTGACGGACTTGAGTATTACAACATCTGGGTTAAACATCCATATCCTTGTAACCTTAAATAAAGTCTCTTCTGGTAACCAAGAGAGCATGTATATTCAATTGTTTTATTTCCCCAATGCAAAATAATACTAATACACAGCATTGGGGTTAAGCAGTGATTGGCTCTGTTATTATACCATATCCAGTCCTATGTATTGTACACTGACTTCCCTATACCAAGGTTATTATGGTAATCTGCTGTCTCCACAAAACAGCACCAGATTAATCAACAACACACATTCTATTAATACAGTTAGATATTTCTTTTCCACGGGAAATCCAATGCTGTTTTTACATTAGTTTTGAACAATTATGGTAATAAGAGACTTTTAGAAATAGTCCCTAAACCCATTAGAACAAAACGGAAGGGTTTTACAAATGCAGTATGTGATGAGCAATTTGATTACCTGCGGTTTTCTGCGGAGCTTTTGGGGGGAGGGCTGCAGCTTTTATTGACTGTAGTAGCATTTGCCTAGAGATGCAAAGCTTTCAACACAACGGAGATCTGAGCGAGAAAGTGAGGGAGGTGCTGGTGTCAAGGTCATCCCGTGGCTCCAAGGTCACTGACAGGGGCAGCTGGTTGTGAAACAGGACAGGCTAACTTCACCATGTGCTAATTCGGGTAGGATTGCTCCAGTTGTTGGCATTGCCGGTGTTTCTAACCATTAGGTGGCACCAGGTCACCTGGGGAAACTGAGCCACTGCTTGGGGCCACTAGTTATCCTGACATTATTACTCCATGCAAAGGCAATTGGTCTTTGGTGCAGAACCTTCTATCGCTGCTGATTGGGACCTTATACGCTTATATTAAGGGCGACGCGACCGCGTGATGTCAGCCGTCGCAATAGCGATTCCTGCACTCTGGTGCACGAGACCAGAGGGCGACCGGGGGACATGGCGGAGGCGTGGCCGTGAGCGGTTCGCCCTCATTGGCTAAACCGCTCACGTGCCGCCGACGTCACGCGGAGATCGCCGGAAAAAGTCAAAATCCTTTGACTAGCGGCGATCGCGACTGCTCCGTTGCTCTGCAGCGCCGTCGCGCTCGCGCCCAGTATGGGTACCCGCAACGGACTGCATGTTCTTGCTACGGCGCTGCGCAACGTTGCTGTAACCAGTACGGCGTGGCGGAGGCGTGGCCGTGAGCGGTTCGCCCTCATTGGCTGAACCGCTCACGTGCTGCTGACGTCAAGCGGAGATCGCTGTTTAAGTCAAAATCCCCTGACTTCCGGCGCCTTGGTCGCGCCCACTATTGGCACCCACGGCGGAGTGCATGTACTCGCTACGGCGCTGCGCAACGTCGCCGTAGCACGCACTATACGCTCGGCCTCAGACCTCGTAGCTGCGGGGCGGTGTGTAGTGACCATTCTGTTATTAAGGGAGGAACACGGATACTTTTAACAACTCGCACCACTTGTTACCTAATAATTCACTTCATACGTAGAGACAGGTTTAAAGAAGGCGAGTGCTGTGAAGGGTGAGGGACGGTCTCCCCAGATCTTCCTGCTTAGGGCCCCCGAGAGAATTACTGCCCGACTTCTAACCAGTTCTAGGGGCAGTCCCACTGAGCTCACGTCAATAAAATAGGTATTTTCCACAAATATAGGTGGATGGAAGACCGTGTCTTTTTATTTATCCAAAGAACTAGTTTTCTCCCCCCCCCTTAAAAAAGCGACTTGTCAAAAAACTTTATTCCTCCCATTTCTCTTTCCTCCACGTCTCTGCGATGACATCATTACAATATGTATGACACGTCAGGTAAGCTGTTAGGTTTCTTTATCCCTTCAGCACCACGGAGGGCATATTTCTCCAGCACCAGCTGGGTTAATCTGTGCAGCACTTTGTATAATGGAGGGTTTTTATTAAAAGGGTTTTAATCTGAAAACAGGGTTTTACATACACTTAGCTAAACTAACGCCACAGAACCGCCGGGGCCACAGAACAGCCACGTCCACAGAACCGCCGTGGTCACAGAACAGCCGTGGCCAAAGAACCGCCATGGTCACAGAACCCCTACGTCCACAGAACTGCCGTGGTCACAGATCCGCCGCGTCCACAGAACCGTCGCGGCCACAGAGCCGCCGTGGTAAGGGAGCCGCCGTGGTCACGGTGCCAGAGGATTATCGCGGCGGGGGGGGGGGGGGGAATCACGCAGCAGACACAGTCTCCGGCAGCACGGCGTTTCACTTCCGCGTCACCGGAGACAGTAAAACCGCGTCCATAGTCAGCACGCCGACGTGCGCCGCAAACAAAAGCCAGTAAGGCAATGAGCACGGCCATAAAGCGTGCACATGTGAGCGTCGGCGCGCCCGAATCTCACGGGTCACATGTGCGGTCCAGCCAATGAGGGCGAGCCGCTCACGTCGCAGGCCCGCCTCCGAACCGTCAATCACCGCTGATCCTGGACGCCTCCCCATCGCGTCTCCTCAAGATCCCTGTGGCCACGGATCCCTCTGCCGCAGGCGTGCGCCACGCGCTCTGTCGGGTGCCCACGCACAAGGCCTACATCCAGCTACATCTGTAGCAATGTTATCAAACTCCTTAACCCTTGTGCTTCCTGAGGGGTCTGCAGAGCAGAAAAGGGGTTGCTTAATAAGCGCGCCCGTTCTGCGCTTGCACAACGTCAGGTGTGGTGATTAATGACCCCTGGAAGGTCGCGTCAGGCGCCTGTCAGAGCGAGAGAATGCGCGTTCTGCTCCCACGAGCCCCAAACTTTCAGAAGCGCAGGATTTGTTTTCTAACTGACTGATGCAAATGAAGCTGGGAAATGGGGATTTCATTACAGAGCAGATGAGAGAGGTGGAGGAGGCAGGCGAGTCGGGAGAAGGGGGGATCAGAGGAGCAGCAGGGAAAGGGGAGGGCAGCAGAGGCAAAGAAAGTGATGTAACAGGGACTGAGAGAAAATATATGTCAGGTAAAGAAAAGCTTATTCTGTATATACAAGGATGAGTATAGTCAGTGTCCTGTCTTATTCCTTATACACCCTGCATCCCGTCCTGTTTCATTCCTTATACACTCTGCACCCCGTCCTGTCTTATTCCTTATACACCCTGCACCCCGTCCTGTCTTATTCCTTATACACCCTGTACCCCGTCCTGTCTTATTCCTTATACACCCTGCACCCCGTCCTGTCTTATTCCTTATACACCCTGCATCCCGTCCTGTCTTATTCCTTATACACCCTGCACCCCGTCCTGTCTTATTCCTTATACACCCTGCACCCTGTCCTGTCTTATTCCTTATACACCCTGCACCCCGTCCTGTCTTATTCCTTATACACCCTGCACCCCGTCCTGTCTTATTCCTTATACACCCTGCACCCCGTCCTGTCTTATTCCTTATACACCCTGCACCCCGTCCTGTCTTATTCCTTATACACCCTGCACCCCGTCCTGTCTTATTCCTTATACACCCTGCACCCCGTCCTGTCTTATTCCTTATACACCCTGCACCCCGTCCTGTCTTATTCCTTATAAACCCTGCACCCAGTCCTGTCTGCACCCCGTCCTGTCTTATTCCTTATACACCCTGCACCCCGTCCTCTTATTCCTTATACACCCTGCACCCCGTCCTGTCTTATTCCTTATATACCCTGCACCCCGTCCTTTCTTAATCCTTATACACCCTGCGCCCCGTCCTGTCTTATTCCTTATACACCCTGCGCCCCGTCCTGTCTTATTCCTTATACACCCTGCGCCCCGTCCTGTCTTATTCCTTATACACCCTGCATCCCGTCCTGTCTTATTCCTTATACACCCTGCACCCCGTCCTGTCTTATTCCTTATACACCCTGCATCCCGTCCTGTCTTATTCCTTATACACCCTGCACCCCGTCCTGTCTTATTCCTTATACACCCTGCACCCGTCCTGTCTTATTCCTTATACACCCTGCACCCCGTCCTGTCTTATTCCTTATACACCCTGCACCCGTCCTGTCTTATTCCTTATACACCCTGCACCCCGTCCTGTCTTATTCCTTATACACCCTGCGCCCCGTCCTGTCTTATTCCTTATACACCCTGCACCCCGTCCTGTCTTATTCCTTATACACCCTACACCCCGTCCTGTCTTATTCCTTATACACCCTGCACCCCGTCCTGTTTTATTCCTTATACACCCTGCACCCCGTCCTGTCTTATTCCTTATACACCCTGCATCCCGTCCTGTCTTATTTCTTATACACCCTGCACCCCGTCCTGTCTTATTCCTTATACACCCTGCACCCGTCCTGTCTTATTCCTTATACACCCTGCACCCCGTCCTGTCTTATTCCTTATACACCCTGCACCCCGTCCTGTCTTATTCCTTATACACCCTGCACCCGTCCTGTCTTATTCCTTATACACCCTGCACCCCGTCCTGTCTTATTCCTTATACACCCTGCACCCCGTCCTGTCTTATTCCTTATACACCCTGCACCCCGTCCTGTCTTATTCCTTATACACCCTGCAACCCGTCCTGTCTTATTCCTTATACACCCTGCACCCCGTCCTGTCTTATTCCTTATACACCCTGCACCCCGTCCTGTTTTATTCCTTATACACCCCGCACCCATCCTGTCTTATTCCTTATACACCCTGCACCCCGTCCTGCCTTATTCCTTATACACCCTGCACCCCGTCCTGTCTTATTCCTTATACACCCTGCACCCCGTCCTGCCTTATTCCTTATACACCCTGCACCCCGTCCTGTCTTATTCCTTATACACCCTGCGCCCCGTCCTGTCTTATTCCTTATACACCCTGCACCCCGTCCTGTTTTATTCCTTATACACCCCGCACCCATCCTGTCTTATTCCTTATACACCCTGCACCCCGTCCTGTCTTATTCCTTATACACCCTGCACCCCGTCCTGTCTTATTCCTTATACACCCTGCGCCCCGTCCTGTCTTATTCCTTATACACCCTGCACCCCGTCCTGTTTTATTCCTTATACACCCCGCACCCATCCTGTCTTATTCCTTATACACCCTGCACCCCGTCCTGCCTTATTCCTTATACACCCTGCACCCCGTCCTGTCTTATTCCTTATACACCCTGCACCCCGTCCTGTCTTATTCCTTATAAACCCTGCACCCCGTCCTGTCTTATTCCTTATACACCCTGCGCCCCATCCTGTCTTATTCCTTATACACCCTGCACCCCGTCCTGTTTTATTCCTTATACACCCCGCACCCATCCTGTCTTATTCCTTATACACCCTGCACCCCGTCCTGCCTTATTCCTTATACACCCTGCACCCCGTCCTGTCTTATTCCTTATACACCCTGCACCCCGTCCTGTCTTATTCCTTATAAACCCTGCACCCCGTCCTGTCTTATTCCTTATACACCCTGCGCCCCGTCCTTTCTTATTCCTTATACACCCTGCACCCCGTCCTGTCTTATTCCTTATACACCCTGCGCCCCGTCCTGTCTTATTCCTTATACACCCTGCACCCCGTCCTGTCTTATTCCTTATACACCCTGCGCCCCGTCCTGTCTTATTCCTTATACACCCTGCGCCCCGTCCTGTCTTATTCCTTATACACCCTGCACCCCGTCCTGTTTTATTCCTTATACACCCCGCACCCATCCTGTCTTATTCCTTATACACCCTGCACCCCGTCCTGCCTTATTCCTTATACACCCTGCACCCCGTCCTGTCTTATTCCTTATACACCCTGCACCCCGTCCTGTCTTATTCCTTATAAACCCTGCACCCCGTCCTGTCTTATTCCTTATACACCCTGCGCCCCGTCTTGTCTTATTCCTTATACACCCTGCGCCCCGTCCTGTCTTATTCCTTATACACCCTGCGCCCCGTCCTGTCTTATTCCTTATACACCCTGCACCCCGTCCTGTCTTATTCCTTATACACCCTGCGCCCCGTCCTGGCACTGACTATCCTCTGCCTTTTTCTCTTGCTCGTCTTTACCTCCCATACATTTTCTGTCCCTTTGCATCTTTCTTTGACTCGGCTTCCCTCCCCCTTTCTCTGCCGCTCCCCTGATCCCCCCTCTTCCTACTCTCCTTCTTCCCCCAGCTCTCTCATCTGCTCTGTAATAAAATTCCCAACTTAGCTCGGAGAAAAGGACGTCCCAGTGGTGTGAATATTGGCTTTTAACTTCACCCGCAGGAAACTCTCATGGTGGTCCAGCACCAGACATCACAGCCTACAAACTCGCACTTTCCCGGGCCTTACACAGCCGCTAGCACGTAAAGCGCTTTCACACGTTCAGTTACGTTTCATGGCTGTTCATGTTATGCCCTGACAGACTAACGGCCATATTGACTAAACCTTAATGAATGAGCCTTAAGGTGGCCCTATATCTTACTGTAGCATTGTTTAGGTAATCTGGGCCAAAATCCAATAAGCACAACAACCAATTTCACATAAAATACGATACCTGCTCCTTTCTTTCTGCGTTTGTTAGGACATCGCGTTCCCAACTGATGTCAATGTTACGTTAAAGCAGCAATACTACATTCCCCCTTTATATGTCTATATGTAACGTATGTATCTGTGTATAATACTACATTCCCCCTTTATATGTCTATATGTAACGTATGTATCTGTGTATAATACTACATTCCCCCTTTATATGTCTATATGTAACGTATGTATCCATGTATAATTCTACATTCCCCCTTTATATGTCTATATGTAACGTATTTATCCGTGTATAATACTACATTTCCCCTTTATATGTCTATATGTAACGTATGTATCCGTGTATAATACTACATTCCCCCTTTATATGTCTATATGTAAAGTATGTATCTGTGTATAATACTACATTCCCCCTTTATATGTCTATATGTAACGTATGTATCCGTGTATAATACTACATTCCCCCTTTATATGTCTATATGTAACATATGTATCTGTGTATAATACTACATTCCCCCTTTATATGTCTATATGTAACGTATGTATCCGTGTATAATACTACATTCCCCCTTTATATGTCTATATGTAACGTATGTATCCATGTATAATACTACATTCCCCCTTTATATGTCTATATGTAAAGTATGTATCTGTGTATAATACTACATTCCCCCTTTATATGTCTATATGTAACGTATGTATCTGTGTATAATACTACATTCCCCCTTTATATGTCTATATGTAACGTATGTATCTGTGTATAATACTACATTCCCCCTTTATATGTCTATATGTAACGTATGTATCTGTGTATAATACTACATTCCCCCTTTATATGTCTATATGTAACGTATGTATCCGTGTATAATACTACATTCCCCCTTTATATGTCTATATGTAACGTATGTATCCATGTATAATTCTACATTCTTACCAAAGCTGCCAATCGTTTGGTGCTCCGGTTCTAAATCTGTCAAAATCCCGATTGCGTAACTAACATAATGGCTGCTTTAGTCAGTGTAACTCAGCAGCTACAATGTATCCTTATATATGACTAAAGTAACATTATCTATTATTACAGTTTACAGCTCAAACTGCTGGGAACATTAGCAACAATTGATCAGAAACAGGAAAGTGTTGCAAATATCTTGCACTGCTTGGGAGGTGGGCTAAAGCCTGCTGTAGAAATCAATGGATGCTGAGTGTAAACCTCATTAAAAATGGCAGAGAAAAAAACAACAGTCACTTATATCTAATACTACAGAACTGATTTATATATATATTTAAAAAAGATCATATAATATTTCCCACATTTTGCTGCTTTAACGATGGCACAGACAGAGCCACAGAATAGCTGCAGAACCCCCTGGTATATATAGAATGGTTAACCTCTCCAGCGCTGGGGGACCCTCAGCGTAGAAGAGGTTAATGATGGGAAGTAGCCCCGGGGGAGGTGGGGATAGAATGACACATTTCGGCTCTGCAGCCCGGTAAAATGATGATGTAATGGGAAAGCCGGGTAAGTATTCCCCGGGGACGGCAGGAGTGCGGTGCCAATGGCTGAGCCTCAGCGCCGGAGGCCGGCAGGTCACACTGTTGCCGCTCCAGCTGCTATGTACAAGGACAAGCTTGTTCTGAGAAATTGTCAACCTCGCTCTTAACCCCTCCTCTGCTGGAGGGCCGCCTCCTGTATCTGCCAGCACGGAATAGCGATGTTTGCCTTTCCCTGTGGGTTTGAATGAATGGGGCATCTTATGTTGTGTTAGTGAGACCTTCAGATGTTGCCAAACTTCCGGTTCCTGGCGCTGCGACCGCCAGTGATCCTGTGATCCCGTTGCTTGCGACCCGGGAGGATTAACGCGGTGGGTGGTTCCTATTGAAAAGAGTGGAACCCCCCCTCGCCCCCGCAACGCCGTCATGGAATCCACCTCCCACAGCGCTGCATTGTTTCTGCGTTTCACCCGCGGTGCCCGGAACAGTAACCGGGGCCATGGTAAAAAATACAGCGCTGAACCAGGAAACGTACCTCCTGCATCCGGCATGTGGAGGGCTTCGGTAGACGCTTACGCAGGCGTGCGGAGGCATGTGGAATTGCAGCCGACAGATTCATTTATTTTTTTGCGCTGAGGGAAGCGGAGGGCTGGTCATGTGACCGGCAAAAGCCAATGGCAATCCGTGACGTCGGAGACGTGGCGCACTAGCCCCGCCCCCGCCTCACAAGCGCGCTCGCTGACGCTCTTGCCAGGACACAAAAAAGCTCCTGCTTGAGCAGGAGAGCATGAGCGTCGGCGCGGCTCAGCGCTGTGTTTTTACCATTGCCCCGGCCTAATTAAGCTTGGCTACATCTGTATAATGCAGGAGATGGGAGCGTTCTGCTGCCATTCCAGGTGGAGACACACACAGATCCCTTTACAGTAACTCCCCTCCGTGTACACAAACGTGCAGGAGAACTGCAGACACGCTCAGAGTGTGACTTCTCTCTGCTCGCGGGTAATACACATACAGAGTGTGACTTCTCTCTGCTCGTGGGTAATACACGCTCAGAGTATCACTTCTCTCTGCTCGAGGGTAATACACGCTCAGAGTGTGACTTCTCTCTGCTCGCGGGTAATACACGCTCAGAGTGTGACATCTCTCTGCTCGCGGGTAATACACATACAGAGTGTGACTTCTCTCTGCTCGTGGGTAATACACGCTCAGAGTATCACTTCTCTCTGCTCGCGGGTAATACACGCTCAGAGTGTGACTTCTCTCTGCTCGCGGGTAATACACGCTCAGAGTATCACTTCTCTCTGCTCGCGGGTAATACACATACAGAGTGTGACTTCTCTCTGCTCGTGGGTAATACACGCTCAGAGTATCACTTCTCTCTGCTCGAGGGTAATACACGCTCAGAGTGTGACTTCTCTCTGCTCGCGGGTAATACACATACAGAGTGTGACTTCTCTCTGCTCGTGGGTAATACACGCTCAGAGTATCACTTCTCTCTGCTCGCGGGTAATACACGCTCAGAGTGTGACATCTCTCTGCTCGCGGGTAATAGACATACAGAGTGTGACTTCTCTCTGCTCGTGGGTAATACACGCTCAGAGTATGACTTCTCTCTGCTCGCGGGTAATACACATACAGAGTGTGACTTCTCTCTGCTCGCGGGTAATACACATACAGAGTGTGACTTCTCTCTGCTCGTGGGTAATACACGCTCAGAGTGTGACTTCTCTCTGCTCGCGGGTAATACACATACAGAGTGTGACTTCTCTCTGCTCGCGGGTAATACACGCTCAGAGTGTGACTTCTCTCTGCTCGCGGGTAATACACGCTCAAAGTGTGACTTCTCTCTGCTCGCGGGTCATACACGCTCAGAGTGTGACTTCTCTCTGCTCGCGGGTAATACACATACAGAGTGTGACTTCTCTCTGCTCGCGGGTAATACACATACAGAGTGTGACTTCTCTCTGCTCGTGGGTAATACACGCTCAGAGTGTGACTTCTCTCTGCTCGCGGGTAATACACATACAGAGTGTGACTTCTCTCTGCTCGCGGGTAATACACGCTCAGAGTGTGACTTCTCTCTGCTCGCGGGTAATACACGCTCAGAGTGTGACTTCTCTCTGCTCGCGGGTAATACACGCTCAGAGTGTAACTTCTCTCTGCTCGCGGGTAATACACGCTCAGAGTGTGACTTCTCTCTGCTCGCGGGTAATACACATACAGAGTGTGACTTCTCTCTGCTCGCGGGTAATACACGCTCAGAGTGTGACTTCTCTCTGCTCGCGGGTAATACATGCTCAGAGTATGACTTCTCTCTGCTCGCGGGTAATACACATACAGAGTATGACTTCTCTCTGCTCGCGGGTAATACACGCTCAGAGTATGACTTCTCTCTGCTCGCGGGTAATACACGCTCAGAGAATGACTTCTCTCTGCTCGCGGGTAATACACATACAGAGTATGACTTCTCTCTGCTCGCGGGTAATACACGCTCAGAGTGTGACTTCTCTCTGCTCGCGGGTAATACACGCTCAGAGTATGACTTCTCTCTGCTCGCGGGTAATACACGCTCAGAGTGTGACTTCTCTCTGCTCGCGGGTAATACACGCTCAGAGTGTGACTTCTCTCTGCTCACGTGTAATACATGCTCAGAGTATGACTTCTCTCTGCTCGCGGGTAATACACGCTCAGAGTATGACCTCTCTGCTCGCGGGTAATACACGCTCAGAGTATGACTTCTCTCTGCTCGCGGGTAATACACGCTCAGAGTATGACCTCTCTGCTCGCGGGTAATACACATACAGAGTATGACTTCTCTCTGCTCGCGGGTAATACACGCTCAGAGTGTGACTTCTCTCTGCTCACGGGTAATACACGCTCAGAGTATGACTTCTCTCTGCTCGCGGGTAATACACGCTCAGAGTGTGACTTCTCTCTGCTCACGAGTAATACACGCTCAGAGTGTGACATCTCTCTGCTCGCGGATAATACACATACAGAGTGTGACTTCTCTCTGTCGCGGGTAATACACGCTCAGAGTGTGACTTCTCTCTGCTCGCGGGTAATACACGCTCAGAGTGTGACTTCTCTCTGCTCGCGAGTAATACACGCTCAGAGTGTGACATCTCTCTGCTCGCGGATAATACACATACAGAGTATGACTTCTCTCTGCTCACGGGTAATACACGCTCAGAGTATGACCTCTCTGCTCGTGGGTAATACACGCTCAGAGTGTGACATCTCTCTGCTCGCGGGTAATACACGCTCAGAGTATGACTTCTCTCTGCTCGCGGGTAATACACATACAGAGTGTGACTTCTCTCTGCTCGCGGGTAATACACGCTCAGTGTATGACTTCTCTGCTCGCGGGTAATACACGCTCAGAGTATGACTTCTCTCTGCTCGCGGGTAATACACCCTCAGAGTGTGACTTCTCTCTGCTCGCGGGTAATACACGCTCAGAGTGTGAATTCTCTCTGCTCGCGGGTAATACACGCTCAGAGTGTGACTTCTCTCTGCTCGCGGGTAATACACATACAGAGTGTGACCTCTCTCTGCTCGCGGGTAATACACGCTCAGAGTATGACTTCTCTCTGCTCGCGGGTAAAACACGCTCAGAGTGTGACTTCTCTCTGCTCGCGGGTAATACACATACAGAGTATGACTTCTCTCTGCTCGCGGGTAATACACGCTCAGAGTATGACTTCTCTCTGCTCGCGGATAATACACATACAGAGTGTGACTTCTCTCTGCTCGCGGGTAATACACGCTCAGAGTGTGACTTCTCTCTGCTCGCGGATAATACACATACAGAGTGTGACTTCTCTCTGCTCGCGGGTAATACACGCTCAGAGTGTGACTTCTCTCTGCTCGTGGGTAATACACGCTCAGAGTATGACTTCTCTCTGCTCGCGGGTAATACACATACAGAGTGTGACTTCTCTCTGCTCGCGGGTAATACACGCTCAGAGTATGACTTCTTTCTGCTCGCGGGTAATACACACTCAGAGTATGACTTCTCTCTGCTCGCGGGTAATACACGCTCAGAGTATGACCTCTCTGCTCGCGGGTAATACAGATACAGAGTATGACTTCTCTCTGCTCGCGGGTAATACACATACAGAGTATGACTTCTCTCTGCTCGCGGGTAATACACGCTCAGAGTATGACTTCTCTCTGCACGCGGGTAATACACGCTCAGAGTATGACTTCTCTCTGCTCGCGAGTAATACACGCTCAGAGTATGACTTCTCTCTGCTCACGGGTAATACACGCTCAGAGTGTGACTTCTCTCTGCTCGCGGGTAATACACACTCAGAGTGTGACTTCTCTCTGCTCGCGGGTAATACACGCTCAGAGTATGACTTCTCTCTGCTCGCGAGTAATACACGCTCAGAGTATGACTTCTCTCTGCTCGCGGGTAATACACGCTCAGAGTATGACTTCTCTCTGCACACGGGTAATACACGCTCAGAGTATGCCTTCTCTCTGCTCACGAGTAATACACGCTCAGAGTGTGACTTCTCTCTGCTCACGGGTAATACGCGCTCAGAGTATGACTTCTCTCTGCTCGCGGGTAATACACGCTCAGAGTATGACTTCTCTCTGCTCGCAGGTAATACGCGCTCAGAGTATGACTTCTCTCTGCTCGTGGGTAATACACATACAGAGTGTGACTTCTCTCTGCTCGCGGGTAATACACGCTCAGAGTATGACTTCTCTCTGCTCGCGGGTAATACACGCTCAGAGTGTGACTTCTCTCTGCTCGCGGGTAATACACACTCAGAGTATGACTTCTCTCTGCTCGCGGGTAATACACGCTCAGCTCAGAGTATGACTTCTCTCTGCTCGCGGGTAATACACGCTCAGAGTGTGACTTCTCTCTGCTCGCGGGTAATACACGCTCAGAGTGTGACTTCTCTCTGCTCGCGGGTAATACACGCTCAGAGTATGACTTCTCTCTGCTCGCGGGTAATACACGCTCAGAGTATGACTTCTCTCTGCTCGCGGGTAATACACGCTCAGAGTGTGACTTCTCTCTGCTCGCGGGTAATACACGCTCAGAGTATGACTTCTCTCTGCTCACGGGTAATACACGCTCAGAGTGTGACTTCTCTCTGCTCGCGGGTAATACACGCTCAGAGTATGACTTCTCTCTGCTCGCGGGTAATACACGCTCAGAGTGTGACTTCTCTCTGCTCGCGGGTAATACACGCTCAGAGTATGACTTCTCTCTGCTCGCGGGTAATACACGCTCAGAGTGTGACTTCTCTCTGCTCGCGGGTAATACACATACAGAGTGTGACTTCTCTCTGCTCGCGGGTAATACACGCTCAGAGTGTGACTTCTCTCTGCTCGCGGGTAATACATGCTCAGAGTATGACTTCTCTCTGCTCGCGGGTAATACACATACAGAGTATGACTTCTCTCTGCTCGCGGGTAATACACGCTCAGAGTATGACTTCTCTCTGCTCGCGGGTAATACACGCTCAGAGAATGACTTCTCTCTGCTCGCGGGTAATACACATACAGAGTATGACTTCTCTCTGCTCGCGGGTAATACACGCTCAGAGTGTGACTTCTCTCTGCTCGCGGGTAATACACGCTCAGAGTATGACTTCTCTCTGCTCGCGGGTAATACACGCTCAGAGTGTGACTTCTCTCTGCTCGCGGGTAATACACGCTCAGAGTGTGACTTCTCTCTGCTCACGTGTAATACATGCTCAGAGTATGACTTCTCTCTGCTCGCGGGTAATACACGCTCAGAGTATGACCTCTCTGCTCGCGGGTAATACACGCTCAGAGTATGACTTCTCTCTGCTCGCGGGTAATACACGCTCAGAGTATGACCTCTCTGCTCGCGGGTAATACACATACAGAGTATGACTTCTCTCTGCTCGCGGGTAATACACGCTCAGAGTGTGACTTCTCTCTGCTCACGGGTAATACACGCTCAGAGTATGACTTCTCTCTGCTCGCGGGTAATACACGCTCAGAGTGTGACTTCTCTCTGCTCGCGAGTAATACACGCTCAGAGTGTGACATCTCTCTGCTCGCGGATAATACACATACAGAGTGTGACTTCTCTCTGTCGCGGGTAATACACGCTCAGAGTGTGACTTCTCTCTGCTCGCGAGTAATACACGCTCAGAGTGTGACTTCTCTCTGCTCGCGAGTAATACACGCTCAGAGTGTGACATCTCTCTGCTCGCGGATAATACACATACAGAGTATGACTTCTCTCTGCTCACGGGTAATACACGCTCAGAGTATGACCTCTCTGCTCGTGGGTAATACACGCTCAGAGTGTGACATCTCTCTGCTCGCGGGTAATACACGCTCAGAGTATGACTTCTCTCTGCTCGCGGGTAATACACATACAGAGTGTGACTTCTCTCTGCTCGCGGGTAATACACGCTCAGAGTATGACTTCTCTGCTCGCGGGTAATACACGCTCAGAGTATGACTTCTCTCTGCTCGCGGGTAATACACCCTCAGAGTGTGACTTCTCTCTGCTCGCGGGTAATACACGCTCAGAGTGTGAATTCTCTCTGCTCGCGGGTAATACACGCTCAGAGTGTGACTTCTCTCTGCTCGCGGGTAATACACATACAGAGTGTGACCTCTCTCTGCTCGCGGGTAATACACGCTCAGAGTATGACTTCTCTCTGCTCGCGGGTAATACACGCTCAGAGTGTGACTTCTCTCTGCTCGCGGGTAATACACATACAGAGTATGACTTCTCTCTGCTCGCGGGTAATACACGCTCAGAGTATGACTTCTCTCTGCTCGCGGATAATACACATACAGAGTGTGACTTCTCTCTGCTCGCGGGTAATACACGCTCAGAGTGTGACTTCTCTCTGCTCGCGGATAATACACATACAGAGTGTGACTTCTCTCTGCTCGCGGGTAATACACGCTCAGAGTGTGACTTCTCTCTGCTCGTGGGTAATACACGCTCAGAGTATGACTTCTCTCTGCTCGCGGGTAATACACATACAGAGTGTGACTTCTCTCTGCTCGCGGGTAATACACGCTCAGAGTATGACTTCTTTCTGCTCGCGGGTAATACACACTCAGAGTATGACTTCTCTCTGCTCGCGGGTAATACACGCTCAGAGTATGACCTCTCTGCTCGCGGGTAATACAGATACAGAGTATGACTTCTCTCTGCTCGCGGGTAATACACATACAGAGTATGACTTCTCTCTGCTCGCGGGTAATACACGCTCAGAGTATGACTTCTCTCTGCTCGCGGGTAATACACGCTCAGAGTATGACTTCTCTCTGCACGCGGGTAATACACGCTCAGAGTATGACTTCTCTCTGCTCGCGAGTAATACACGCTCAGAGTATGACTTCTCTCTGCTCACGGGTAATACACGCTCAGAGTGTGACTTCTCTCTGCTCGCGCGTAATACACACTCAGAGTGTGACTTCTCTCTGCTCGCGGGTAATACACGCTCAGAGTATGACTTCTCTCTGCTCGCGAGTAATACACGCTCAGAGTATGACTTCTCTCTGCTCGCGGGTAATACACGCTCAGAGTATGACTTCTCTCTGCACACGGGTAATACACGCTCAGAGTATGCCTTCTCTCTGCTCACGAGTAATACACGCTCAGAGTGTGACTTCTCTCTGCTCACGGGTAATACGCGCTCAGAGTATGACTTCTCTCTGCTCGCGGGTAATACACGCTCAGAGTATGACTTCTCTCTGCTCGCAGGTAATACGCGCTCAGAGTATGACTTCTCTCTGCTCGTGGGTAATACACATACAGAGTGTGACTTCTCTCTGCTCGCGGGTAATACACGCTCAGAGTATGACTTCTCTCTGCTCGCGGGTAATACACGCTCAGAGTGTGACTTCTCTCTGCTCGCGGGTAATACACACTCAGCTCAGAGTATGACTTCTCTCTGCTCGCGGGTAATACACGCTCAGAGTGTGACTTCTCTCTGCTCGCGGGTAATACACGCTCAGAGTGTGACTTCTCTCTGCTCGCGGGTAATACACGCTCAGAGTATGACTTCTCTCTGCTCGCGGGTAATACACGCTCAGAGAATGACTTCTCTCTGCTCGCGGGTAATACACATACAGAGTATGACTTCTCTCTGCTCGCGGGTAATACACGCTCAGAGTGTGACTTCTCTCTGCTCGCGGGTAATACACGCTCAGAGTATGACTTCTCTCTGCTCGCGGGTAATACACGCTCAGAGTGTGACTTCTCTCTGCTCGCGGGTAATACACGCTCAGAGTGTGACTTCTCTCTGCTCACGTGTAATACATGCTCAGAGTATGACTTCTCTCTGCTCGCGGGTAATACACGCTCAGAGTATGACCTCTCTGCTCGCGGGTAATACACGCTCAGAGTATGACTTCTCTCTGCTCGCGGGTAATACACGCTCAGAGTATGACCTCTCTGCTCGCGGGTAATACACATACAGAGTATGACTTCTCTCTGCTCGCGGGTAATACACGCTCAGAGTGTGACTTCTCTCTGCTCACGGGTAATACACGCTCAGAGTATGACTTCTCTCTGCTCGCGGGTAATACACGCTCAGAGTGTGACTTCTCTCTGCTCGCGAGTAATACACGCTCAGAGTGTGACATCTCTCTGCTCGCGGATAATACACATACAGAGTGTGACTTCTCTCTGTCGCGGGTAATACACGCTCAGAGTGTGACTTCTCTCTGCTCGCGGGTAATACACATACAGAGTGTGACTTCTCTCTGCTCGCGGGTAATACACGCTCAGAGTGTGACTTCTCTCTGCTCGCGGGTAATACATGCTCAGAGTATGACTTCTCTCTGCTCGCGGGTAATACACATACAGAGTATGACTTCTCTCTGCTCGCGGGTAATACACGCTCAGAGTATGACTTCTCTCTGCTCGCGGGTAATACACGCTCAGAGAATGACTTCTCTCTGCTCGCGGGTAATACACATACAGAGTATGACTTCTCTCTGCTCGCGGGTAATACACGCTCAGAGTGTGACTTCTCTCTGCTCGCGGGTAATACACGCTCAGAGTATGACTTCTCTCTGCTCGCGGGTAATACACGCTCAGAGTGTGACTTCTCTCTGCTCGCGGGTAATACACGCTCAGAGTGTGACTTCTCTCTGCTCACGTGTAATACATGCTCAGAGTATGACTTCTCTCTGCTCGCGGGTAATACACGCTCAGAGTATGACCTCTCTGCTCGCGGGTAATACACGCTCAGAGTATGACTTCTCTCTGCTCGCGGGTAATACACGCTCAGAGTATGACCTCTCTGCTCGCGGGTAATACACATACAGAGTATGACTTCTCTCTGCTCGCGGGTAATACACGCTCAGAGTGTGACTTCTCTCTGCTCACGGGTAATACACGCTCAGAGTATGACTTCTCTCTGCTCGCGGGTAATACACGCTCAGAGTGTGACTTCTCTCTGCTCGCGAGTAATACACGCTCAGAGTGTGACATCTCTCTGCTCGCGGATAATACACATACAGAGTGTGACTTCTCTCTGTCGCGGGTAATACACGCTCAGAGTGTGACTTCTCTCTGCTCGCGAGTAATACACGCTCAGAGTGTGACTTCTCTCTGCTCGCGAGTAATACACGCTCAGAGTGTGACATCTCTCTGCTCGCGGATAATACACATACAGAGTATGACTTCTCTCTGCTCACGGGTAATACACGCTCAGAGTATGACCTCTCTGCTCGTGGGTAATACACGCTCAGAGTGTGACATCTCTCTGCTCGCGGGTAATACACGCTCAGAGTATGACTTCTCTCTGCTCGCGGGTAATACACATACAGAGTGTGACTTCTCTCTGCTCGCGGGTAATACACGCTCAGAGTATGACTTCTCTGCTCGCGGGTAATACACGCTCAGAGTATGACTTCTCTCTGCTCGCGGGTAATACACCCTCAGAGTGTGACTTCTCTCTGCTCGCGGGTAATACACGCTCAGAGTGTGAATTCTCTCTGCTCGCGGGTAATACACGCTCAGAGTGTGACTTCTCTCTGCTCGCGGGTAATACACATACAGAGTGTGACCTCTCTCTGCTCGCGGGTAATACACGCTCAGAGTATGACTTCTCTCTGCTCGCGGGTAATACACGCTCAGAGTGTGACTTCTCTCTGCTCGCGGGTAATACACATACAGAGTATGACTTCTCTCTGCTCGCGGGTAATACACGCTCAGAGTATGACTTCTCTCTGCTCGCGGATAATACACATACAGAGTGTGACTTCTCTCTGCTCGCGGGTAATACACGCTCAGAGTGTGACTTCTCTCTGCTCGCGGATAATACACATACAGAGTGTGACTTCTCTCTGCTCGCGGGTAATACACGCTCAGAGTGTGACTTCTCTCTGCTCGTGGGTAATACACGCTCAGAGTATGACTTCTCTCTGCTCGCGGGTAATACACATACAGAGTGTGACTTCTCTCTGCTCGCGGGTAATACACGCTCAGAGTATGACTTCTTTCTGCTCGCGGGTAATACACGCTCAGAGTATGACTTCTCTCTGCTCGCGGGTAATACACGCTCAGAGTATGACCTCTCTGCTCGCGGGTAATACAGATACAGAGTATGACTTCTCTCTGCTCGCGGGTAATACACATACAGAGTATGACTTCTCTCTGCTCGCGGGTAATACACGCTCAGAGTATGACTTCTCTCTGCTCGCGGGTAATACACGCTCAGAGTATGACTTCTCTCTGCACGCGGGTAATACACGCTCAGAGTATGACTTCTCTCTGCTCGCGAGTAATACACGCTCAGAGTATGACTTCTCTCTGCTCACGGGTAATACACGCTCAGAGTGTGACTTCTCTCTGCTCGCGCGTAATACACATTCAGAGTGTGACTTCTCTCTGCTCGCGGGTAATACACGCTCAGAGTATGACTTCTCTCTGCTCGCGAGTAATACACGCTCAGAGTATGACTTCTCTCTGCTCGCGGGTAATACACGCTCAGAGTATGACTTCTCTCTGCACACGGGTAATACACGCTCAGAGTATGCCTTCTCTCTGCTCACGAGTAATACACGCTCAGAGTGTGACTTCTCTCTGCTCACGGGTAATACGCGCTCAGAGTATGACTTCTCTCTGCTCGCGGGTAATACACGCTCAGAGTATGACTTCTCTCTGCTCGCAGGTAATACGCGCTCAGAGTATGACTTCTCTCTGCTCGTGGGTAATACACATACAGAGTGTGACTTCTCTCTGCTCGCGGGTAATACACGCTCAGAGTATGACTTCTCTCTGCTCGCGGGTAATACACGCTCAGAGTGTGACTTCTCTCTGCTCGCGGGTAATACACACTCAGAGTATGACTTCTCTCTGCTCGCGGGTAATACACGCTCAGCTCAGAGTATGACTTCTCTCTGCTCGCGGGTAATACACGCTCAGAGTGTGACTTCTCTCTGCTCGCGGGTAATACACGCTCAGAGTGTGACTTCTCTCTGCTCGCGGGTAATACACGCTCAGAGTATGACTTCTCTCTGCTCGCGGGTAATACACGCTCAGAGTATGACTTCTCTCTGCTCGCGGGTAATACACGCTCAGAGTGTGACTTCTCTCTGCTCGCGGGTAATACACGCTCAGAGTATGACTTCTCTCTGCTCACGGGTAATACACGCTCAGTGTGTGACTTCTCTCTGCTCGCGGGTAATACACGCTCAGAGTATGACTTCTCTCTGCTCGCGGGTAATACACGCTCAGAGTGTGACTTCTCTCTGCTCGCGGGTAATACACGCTCAGAGTATGACTTCTCTCTGCTCGCGGGTAATACACGCTCAGAGTGTGACTTCTCTCTGCTCGCGGGTAATACACATACAGAGTGTGACTTCTCTCTGCTCGTGGGTAATACACGCTCAGAGTGTGACTTCTCTCTGCTCGCGGGTAATACACATACAGAGTGTGACTTCTCTCTGCTCGCGGGTAATACACGCTCAGAGTGTGACTTCTCTCTGCTCGCGGGTAATACACGCTCAGAGTGTGACTTCTCTCTGCTCGCGGGTAATACACGCTCAGAGTGTGACTTCTCTCTGCTCGCGGGTAATACACGCTCAGAGTGTGACTTCTCTCTGCTCGCGGGTAATACACATACAGAGTGTGACTTCTCTCTGCTCGCGGGTAATACACGCTCAGAGTGTGACTTCTCTCTGCTCGCGGGTAATACATGCTCAGAGTATGACTTCTCTCTGCTCGCGGGTAATACACATACAGAGTATGACTTCTCTCTGCTCGCGGGTAATACACGCTCAGAGTATGACTTCTCTCTGCTCGCGGGTAATACACGCTCAGAGAATGACTTCTCTCTGCTCGCGGGTAATACACATACAGAGTATGACTTCTCTCTGCTCGCGGGTAATACACGCTCAGAGTGTGACTTCTCTCTGCTCGCGGGTAATACACGCTCAGAGTATGACTTCTCTCTGCTCGCGGGTAATACACGCTCAGAGTGTGACTTCTCTCTGCTCGCGGGTAATACACGCTCAGAGTGTGACTTCTCTCTGCTCGCGAGTAATACACGCTCAGAGTGTGACATCTCTCTGCTCGCGGATAATACACATACAGAGTGTGACTTCTCTCTGTCGCGGGTAATACACGCTCAGAGTGTGACTTCTCTCTGCTCGCGGGTAATACACATACAGAGTGTGACTTCTCTCTGCTCGCGGGTAATACACGCTCAGAGTGTGACTTCTCTCTGCTCGCGGGTAATACATGCTCAGAGTATGACTTCTCTCTGCTCGCGGGTAATACACATACAGAGTATGACTTCTCTCTGCTCGCGGGTAATACACGCTCAGAGTATGACTTCTCTCTGCTCGCGGGTAATACACGCTCAGAGAATGACTTCTCTCTGCTCGCGGGTAATACACATACAGAGTATGACTTCTCTCTGCTCGCGGGTAATACACGCTCAGAGTGTGACTTCTCTCTGCTCGCGGGTAATACACGCTCAGAGTATGACTTCTCTCTGCTCGCGGGTAATACACGCTCAGAGTGTGACTTCTCTCTGCTCGCGGGTAATACACGCTCAGAGTGTGACTTCTCTCTGCTCACGTGTAATACATGCTCAGAGTATGACTTCTCTCTGCTCGCGGGTAATACACGCTCAGAGTATGACCTCTCTGCTCGCGGGTAATACACGCTCAGAGTATGACTTCTCTCTGCTCGCGGGTAATACACGCTCAGAGTATGACCTCTCTGCTCGCGGGTAATACACATACAGAGTATGACTTCTCTCTGCTCGCGGGTAATACACGCTCAGAGTGTGACTTCTCTCTGCTCACGGGTAATACACGCTCAGAGTATGACTTCTCTCTGCTCGCGGGTAATACACGCTCAGAGTGTGACTTCTCTCTGCTCGCGAGTAATACACGCTCAGAGTGTGACATCTCTCTGCTCGCGGATAATACACATACAGAGTGTGACTTCTCTCTGTCGCGGGTAATACACGCTCAGAGTGTGACTTCTCTCTGCTCGCGAGTAATACACGCTCAGAGTGTGACTTCTCTCTGCTCGCGAGTAATACACGCTCAGAGTGTGACATCTCTCTGCTCGCGGATAATACACATACAGAGTATGACTTCTCTCTGCTCACGGGTAATACACGCTCAGAGTATGACCTCTCTGCTCGTGGGTAATACACGCTCAGAGTGTGACATCTCTCTGCTCGCGGGTAATACACGCTCAGAGTATGACTTCTCTCTGCTCGCGGGTAATACACATACAGAGTGTGACTTCTCTCTGCTCGCGGGTAATACACGCTCAGAGTATGACTTCTCTGCTCGCGGGTAATACACGCTCAGAGTATGACTTCTCTCTGCTCGCGGGTAATACACCCTCAGAGTGTGACTTCTCTCTGCTCGCGGGTAATACACGCTCAGAGTGTGAATTCTCTCTGCTCGCGGGTAATACACGCTCAGAGTGTGACTTCTCTCTGCTCGCGGGTAATACACATACAGAGTGTGACCTCTCTCTGCTCGCGGGTAATACACGCTCAGAGTATGACTTCTCTCTGCTCGCGGGTAATACACGCTCAGAGTGTGACTTCTCTCTGCTCGCGGGTAATACACATACAGAGTATGACTTCTCTCTGCTCGCGGGTAATACACGCTCAGAGTATGACTTCTCTCTGCTCGCGGATAATACACATACAGAGTGTGACTTCTCTCTGCTCGCGGGTAATACACGCTCAGAGTGTGACTTCTCTCTGCTCGCGGATAATACACATACAGAGTGTGACTTCTCTCTGCTCGCGGGTAATACACGCTCAGAGTGTGACTTCTCTCTGCTCGTGGGTAATACACGCTCAGAGTATGACTTCTCTCTGCTCGCGGGTAATACACATACAGAGTGTGACTTCTCTCTGCTCGCGGGTAATACACGCTCAGAGTATGACTTCTTTCTGCTCGCGGGTAATACACACTCAGAGTATGACTTCTCTCTGCTCGCGGGTAATACACGCTCAGAGTATGACCTCTCTGCTCGCGGGTAATACAGATACAGAGTATGACTTCTCTCTGCTCGCGGGTAATACACATACAGAGTATGACTTCTCTCTGCTCGCGGGTAATACACGCTCAGAGTATGACTTCTCTCTGCTCGCGGGTAATACACGCTCAGAGTATGACTTCTCTCTGCACGCGGGTAATACACGCTCAGAGTATGACTTCTCTCTGCTCGCGAGTAATACACGCTCAGAGTATGACTTCTCTCTGCTCACGGGTAATACACGCTCAGAGTGTGAATTCTCTCTGCTCGCGCGTAATACACACTCAGAGTGTGACTTCTCTCTGCTCGCGGGTAATACACGCTCAGAGTATGACTTCTCTCTGCTCGCGAGTAATACACGCTCAGAGTATGACTTCTCTCTGCTCGCGGGTAATACACGCTCAGAGTATGACTTCTCTCTGCACACGGGTAATACACGCTCAGAGTATGCCTTCTCTCTGCTCACGAGTAATACACGCTCAGAGTGTGACTTCTCTCTGCTCACGGGTAATACGCGCTCAGAGTATGACTTCTCTCTGCTCGCGGGTAATACACGCTCAGAGTATGACTTCTCTCTGCTCGCAGGTAATACGCGCTCAGAGTATGACTTCTCTCTGCTCGTGGGTAATACACATACAGAGTGTGACTTCTCTCTGCTCGCGGGTAATACACGCTCAGAGTATGACTTCTCTCTGCTCGCGGGTAATACACGCTCAGAGTGTGACTTCTCTCTGCTCGCGGGTAATACACACTCAGAGTATGACTTCTCTCTGCTCGCGGGTAATACACGCTCAGAGTGTGACTTCTCTCTGCTCGCGGGTAATACACGCTCAGAGTGTGACTTCTCTCTGCTCGCGGGTAATACACGCTCAGAGTATGACTTCTCTCTGCTCGCGGGTAATACACGCTCAGAGTATGACTTCTCTCTGCTCGCGGGTAATACACGCTCAGAGTGTGACTTCTCTCTGCTCGCGGGTAATACACGCTCAGAGTATGACTTCTCTCTGCTCACGGGTAATACACGCTCAGTGTGTGACTTCTCTCTGCTCGCGGGTAATACACGCTCAGAGTATGACTTCTCTCTGCTCGCGGGTAATACACGCTCAGAGTGTGACTTCTCTCTGCTCGCGGGTAATACACGCTCAGAGTATGACTTCTCTCTGCTCGCGGGTAATACACGCTCAGAGTGTGACTTCTCTCTGCTCGCGGGTAATACACATACAGAGTGTGACTTCTCTCTGCTCGTGGGTAATACACGCTCAGAGTGTGACTTCTCTCTGCTCGCGGGTAATACACATACAGAGTGTGACTTCTCTCTGCTCGCGGGTAATACACGCTCAGAGTGTGACTTCTCTCTGCTCGCGGGTAATACACGCTCAGAGTGTGACTTCTCTCTGCTCGCGGGTAATACACGCTCAGAGTGTGACTTCTCTCTGCTCGCGGGTAATACACGCTCAGAGTGTGACTTCTCTCTGCTCGCGGGTAATACACATACAGAGTGTGACTTCTCTCTGCTCGCGGGTAATACACGCTCAGAGTGTGACTTCTCTCTGCTCGCGGGTAATACATGCTCAGAGTATGACTTCTCTCTGCTCGCGGGTAATACACATACAGAGTATGACTTCTCTCTGCTCGCGGGTAATACACGCTCAGAGTATGACTTCTCTCTGCTCGCGGGTAATACACGCTCAGAGAATGACTTCTCTCTGCTCGCGGGTAATACACATACAGAGTATGACTTCTCTCTGCTCGCGGGTAATACACGCTCAGAGTGTGACTTCTCTCTGCTCGCGGGTAATACACGCTCAGAGTATGACTTCTCTCTGCTCGCGGGTAATACACGCTCAGAGTGTGACTTCTCTCTGCTCGCGGGTAATACACGCTCAGAGTGTGACTTCTCTCTGCTCACGTGTAATACATGCTCAGAGTATGACTTCTCTCTGCTCGCGGGTAATACACGCTCAGAGTATGACCTCTCTGCTCGCGGGTAATACACGCTCAGAGTATGACTTCTCTCTGCTCGCGGGTAATACACGCTCAGAGTATGACCTCTCTGCTCGCGGGTAATACACATACAGAGTATGACTTCTCTCTGCTCGCGGGTAATACACGCTCAGAGTGTGACTTCTCTCTGCTCACGGGTAATACACGCTCAGAGTATGACTTCTCTCTGCTCGCGGGTAATACACGCTCAGAGTGTGACTTCTCTCTGCTCGCGAGTAATACACGCTCAGAGTGTGACATCTCTCTGCTCGCGGATAATACACATACAGAGTGTGACTTCTCTCTGTCGCGGGTAATACACGCTCAGAGTGTGACTTCTCTCTGCTTGCGAGTAATACACGCTCAGAGTGTGACTTCTCTCTGCTCGCGAGTAATACACGCTCAGAGTGTGACATCTCTCTGCTCGCGGATAATACACATACAGAGTATGACTTCTCTCTGCTCACGGGTAATACACGCTCAGAGTATGACTTCTCTCTGCTCGTGGGTAATACACGCTCAGAGTGTGACATCTCTCTGCTCGCGGGTAATACACGCTCAGAGTATGACTTCTCTCTGCTCGCGGGTAATACACATACAGAGTGTGACTTCTCTCTGCTCGCGGGTAATACACGCTCAGAGTATGACTTCTCTGCTCGCGGGTAATACACGCTCAGAGTATGACTTCTCTCTGCTCGCGGGTAATACACCCTCAGAGTGTGACTTCTCTCTGCTCGCGGGTAATACACGCTCAGAGTGTGAATTCTCTCTGCTCGCGGGTAATACACGCTCAGAGTGTGACTTCTCTCTGCTCGCGGGTAATACACATACAGAGTGTGACCTCTCTCTGCTCGCGGGTAATACACGCTCAGAGTATGACTTCTCTCTGCTCGCGGGTAATACACGCTCAGAGTGTGACTTCTCTCTGCTCGCGGGTAATACACATACAGAGTATGACTTCTCTCTGCTCGCGGGTAATACACGCTCAGAGTATGACTTCTCTCTGCTCGCGGATAATACACATACAGAGTGTGACTTCTCTCTGCTCGCGGGTAATACACGCTCAGAGTGTGACTTCTCTCTGCTCGCGGATAATACACATACAGAGTGTGACTTCTCTCTGCTCGCGGGTAATACACGCTCAGAGTGTGACTTCTCTCTGCTCGTGGGTAATACACGCTCAGAGTATGACTTCTCTCTGCTCGCGGGTAATACACATACAGAGTGTGACTTCTCTCTGCTCGCGGGTAATACACGCTCAGAGTATGACTTCTTTCTGCTCGCGGGTAATACACACTCAGAGTATGACTTCTCTCTGCTCGCGGGTAATACACGCTCAGAGTATGACCTCTCTGCTCGCGGGTAATACAGATACAGAGTATGACTTCTCTCTGCTCGCGGGTAATACACATACAGAGTATGACTTCTCTCTGCTCGCGGGTAATACACGCTCAGAGTATGACTTCTCTCTGCTCGCGGGTAATACACGCTCAGAGTATGACTTCTCTCTGCACGCGGGTAATACACGCTCAGAGTATGACTTCTCTCTGCTCGCGAGTAATACACGCTCAGAGTATGACTTCTCTCTGCTCACGGGTAATACACGCTCAGAGTGTGACTTCTCTCTGCTCGCGCGTAATACACACTCAGAGTGTGACTTCTCTCTGCTCGCGGGTAATACACGCTCAGAGTATGACTTCTCTCTGCTCGCGAGTAATACACGCTCAGAGTATGACTTCTCTCTGCTCGCGGGTAATACACGCTCAGAGTATGACTTCTCTCTGCACACGGGTAATACACGCTCAGAGTATGCCTTCTCTCTGCTCACGAGTAATACACGCTCAGAGTGTGACTTCTCTCTGCTCACGGGTAATACGCGCTCAGAGTATGACTTCTCTCTGCTCGCGGGTAATACACGCTCAGAGTATGACTTCTCTCTGCTCGCAGGTAATACGCGCTCAGAGTATGACTTCTCTCTGCTCGTGGGTAATACACATACAGAGTGTGACTTCTCTCTGCTCGCGGGTAATACACGCTCAGAGTATGACTTCTCTCTGCTCGCGGGTAATACACGCTCAGAGTGTGACTTCTCTCTGCTCGCGGGTAATACACACTCAGAGTATGACTTCTCTCTGCTCGCGGGTAATACACGCTCAGCTCAGAGTATGACTTCTCTCTGCTCGCGGGTAATACACGCTCAGAGTGTGACTTCTCTCTGCTCGCGGGTAATACACGCTCAGAGTGTGACTTCTCTCTGCTCGCGGGTAATACACGCTCAGAGTATGACTTCTCTCTGCTCGCGGGTAATACACGCTCAGAGTATGACTTCTCTCTGCTCGCGGGTAATACACGCTCAGAGTGTGACTTCTCTCTGCTCGCGGGTAATACACGCTCAGAGTATGACTTCTCTCTGCTCACGGGTAATACACGCTCAGAGTGTGACTTCTCTCTGCTCGCGGGTAATACACGCTCAGAGTATGACTTCTCTCTGCTCGCGGGTAATACACGCTCAGAGTGTGACTTCTCTCTGCTCGCGGGTAATACACGCTCAGAGTATGACTTCTCTCTGCTCGCGGGTAATACACGCTCAGAGTGTGACTTCTCTCTGCTCGCGGGTAATACACATACAGAGTGTGACTTCTCTCTGCTCGTGGGTAATACACGCTCAGAGTATCACTTCTCTCTGCTCGAGGGTAATACACGCTCAGAGTGTGACTTCTCTCTGCTCGCGGGTAATACATGCTCAGAGTGTGACATCTCTCTGCTCGCGGGTAATACACATACAGAGTGTGACTTCTCTCTGCTCGTGGGTAATACACGCTCAGAGTATGACTTCTCTCTGCTCGCGGGTAATACACATACAGAGTGTGACTTCTCTCTGCTCGCGGGTAATACACATACAGAGTGTGACTTCTCTCTGCTCGTGGGTAATACACGCTCAGAGTGTGACTTCTCTCTGCTCGCGGGTAATACACATACAGAGTGTGACTTCTCTCTGCTCGTGGGTAATACACGCTCAGAGTGTGACTTCTCTCTGCTCGCGGGTAATACACATACAGAGTGTGACTTCTCTCTGCTCGCGGGTAATACACGCTCAGAGTGTGACTTCTCTCTGCTCGCGGGTAATACACGCTCAGAGTGTGACTTCTCTCTGCTCGCGGGTAATACACGCTCAGAGTGTGACTTCTCTCTGCTCGCGGGTAATACACGCTCAGAGTGTGACTTCTCTCTGCTCGCGGGTAATACACATACAGAGTGTGACTTCTCTCTGCTCGCGGGTAATACACGCTCAGAGTGTGACTTCTCTCTGCTCGCGGGTAATACATGCTCAGAGTATGACTTCTCTCTGCTCGCGGGTAATACACATACAGAGTATGACTTCTCTCTGCTCGCGGGTAATACACGCTCAGAGTATGACTTCTCTCTGCTCGCGGGTAATACACGCTCAGAGAATGACTTCTCTCTGCTCGCGGGTAATACACATACAGAGTATGACTTCTCTCTGCTCGCGGGTAATACACGCTCAGAGTGTGACTTCTCTCTGCTCGCGGGTAATACACGCTCAGAGTATGACTTCTCTCTGCTCGCGGGTAATACACGCTCAGAGTGTGACTTCTCTCTGCTCGCGGGTAATACACGCTCAGAGTGTGACTTCTCTCTGCTCACGTGTAATACATGTACAGAGTATGACTTCTCTCTGCTCGCGAGTAATACACGCTCAGAGTATGACTTCTCTCTGCTCGCGGGTAATACACGCTCAGAGTGTGACTTCTCTCTGCTCGCGGGTAATACACGCTCAGAGTGTGACTTCTCTCTGCTCACGGGTAATACACATACAGAGTATGACTTCTCTCTGCTCGCGGGTAATACACATACAGAGTGTGACTTCTCTCTGCTCGCGGGTAATACACGCTCAGAGTATGACTTCTCTCTGCTCACGGGTAATACACGCTCAGAGTATGACCTCTCTGCTCGCGGGTAATACACGCTCAGAGTATGACTTCTCTCTGCTCGCGGGTAATACACGCTCAGAGTATGACCTCTCTGCTCGCGGGTAATACACATACAGAGTATGACTTCTCTCTGCTCGCGGGTAATACACGCTCAGAGTGTGACTTCTCTCTGCTCACAGGTAATACACGCTCAGAGTATGACTTCTCTCTGCTCGCGGGTAATACACGCTCAGAGTGTGACTTCTCTCTGCTCGCGAGTAATACACGCTCAGAGTGTGACATCTCTCTGCTCGCGGATAATACACATACAGAGTGTGACTTCTCTCTGTCGCGGGTAATACACGCTCAGAGTGTGACTTCTCTCTGCTCGCGGGTAATACACATACAGAGTGTGACTTCTCTCTGCTCGCGGGTAATACACGCTCAGAGTGTGACTTCTCTCTGCTCGCGGGTAATACACGCTCAGAGTGTGACTTCTCTCTGCTCGCGGGTAATACACGCTCAGAGTGTGACTTCTCTCTGCTCGCGGGTAATACACGCTCAGAGTGTGACTTCTCTCTGCTCGCGGGTAATACACATACAGAGTGTGACTTCTCTCTGCTCGCGGGTAATACACGCTCAGAGTGTGACTTCTCTCTGCTCGCGGGTAATACATGCTCAGAGTATGACTTCTCTCTGCTCGCGGGTAATACACATACAGAGTATGACTTCTCTCTGCTCGCGGGTAATACACGCTCAGAGTATGACTTCTCTCTGCTCGCGGGTAATACACGCTCAGAGAATGACTTCTCTCTGCTCGCGGGTAATACACATACAGAGTATGACTTCTCTCTGCTCGCGGGTAATACACGCTCAGAGTGTGACTTCTCTCTGCTCGCGGGTAATACACGCTCAGAGTATGACTTCTCTCTGCTCGCGGGTAATACACGCTCAGAGTGTGACTTCTCTCTGCTCGCGGGTAATACACGCTCAGAGTGTGACTTCTCTCTGCTCACGTGTAATACATGTACAGAGTATGACTTCTCTCTGCTCGCGAGTAATACACGCTCAGAGTATGACTTCTCTCTGCTCGCGGGTAATACACGCTCAGAGTGTGACTTCTCTCTGCTCGCGGGTAATACACGCTCAGAGTGTGACTTCTCTCTGCTCACGGGTAATACACATACAGAGTATGACTTCTCTCTGCTCGCGGGTAATACACATACAGAGTGTGACTTCTCTCTGCTCGCGGGTAATACACGCTCAGAGTATGACTTCTCTCTGCTCACGGGTAATACACGCTCAGAGTATGACCTCTCTGCTCGCGGGTAATACACGCTCAGAGTATGACTTCTCTCTGCTCGCGGGTAATACACGCTCAGAGTATGACCTCTCTGCTCGCGGGTAATACACATACAGAGTATGACTTCTCTCTGCTCGCGGGTAATACACGCTCAGAGTGTGACTTCTCTCTGCTCACGGGTAATACACGCTCAGAGTATGACTTCTCTCTGCTCGCGGGTAATACACGCTCAGAGTGTGACTTCTCTCTGCTCGCGAGTAATACACGCTCAGAGTGTGACATCTCTCTGCTCGCGGATAATACACATACAGAGTGTGACTTCTCTCTGTCGCGGGTAATACACGCTCAGAGTGTGACTTCTCTCTGCTCGCGAGTAATACACGCTCAGAGTGTGACTTCTCTCTGCTCGCGAGTAATACACGCTCAGAGTGTGACATCTCTCTGCTCGCGGATAATACACATACAGAGTATGACTTCTCTCTGCTCACGGGTAATACACGCTCAGAGTATGACTTCTCTCTGCTCACGGGTAATACACGCTCAGAGTGTGACATCTCTCTGCTCGCGGGTAATACACGCTCAGAGTATGACTTCTCTCTGCTCGCGGGTAATACACGCTCAGAGTGTGACTTCTCTCTGCTCGCGGGTAATACACGCTCAGAGTGTGACTTCTCTCTGCTCGCGGGTAATACACATACAGAGTGTGACCTCTCTCTGCTCGCGGGTAATACACGCTCAGAGTATGACTTCTCTCTGCTCGCGGGTAATACACGCTCAGAGTGTGACTTCTCTCTGCTCGCGGGTAATACACATACAGAGTATGACTTCTCTCTGCTCGCGGGTAATACACGCTCAGAGTATGACTTCTCTCTGCTCGCGGATAATACACATACAGAGTGTGACTTCTCTCTGCTCGCGGGTAATACACGCTCAGAGTGTGACTTCTCTCTGCTCGCGGATAATACACATACAGAGTGTGACTTCTCTCTGCTCGCGGGTAATACACGCTCAGAGTGTGACTTCTCTCTGCTCGTGGGTAATACACGCTCAGAGTATGACTTCTCTCTGCTCGCGGGTAATACACATACAGAGTGTGACTTCTCTCTGCTCGCGGGTAATACACGCTCAGAGTATGACTTCTTTCTGCTCGCGGGTAATACACACTCAGAGTATGACTTCTCTCTGCTCGCGGGTAATACACGCTCAGAGTATGACCTCTCTGCTCGCGGGTAATACAGATACAGAGTATGACTTCTCTCTGCTCGCGGGTAATACACATACAGAGTATGACTTCTCTCTGCTCGCGGGTAATACACGCTCAGAGTATGACTTCTCTCTGCTCGCGGGTAATACACGCTCAGAGTATAACTTCTCTCTGCTCGCGAGTAATACACGCTCAGAGTATGACTTCTCTCTGCTCACGGGTAATACACGCTCAGAGTGTGACTTCTCTCTGCTCGCGGGTAATACACACTCAGAGTGTGACTTCTCTCTGCTCGCGGGTAATACACGCTCAGAGTATGACTTCTCTCTGCTCGCGGGTAATACACGCTCAGAGTATGACTTCTCTCTGCTCGCGGGTAATACACGCTCAGAGTATGACTTCTCTCTGCTCGCGAGTAATACACGCTCAGAGTATGACTTCTCTCTGCTCACGGGTAATACACGCTCAGAGTGTGACTTCTCTCTGCTCGCGGGTAATACACACTCAGAGTGTGACTTCTCTCTGCTCACGTGTAATACATGTACAGAGTATGACTTCTCTCTGCTCGCGGGTAATACACGCTCAGAGTATGACTTCTCTCTGCTCGCGGGTAATACACGCTCAGAGTATGACTTCTCTCTGCACACGGGTAATACACGCTCAGAGTATGCCTTCTCTCTGCTCACGAGTAATACACGCTCAGAGTGTGACTTCTCTCTGCTCACGGGTAATACGCGCTCAGAGTATGACTTCTCTCTGCTCGCGGGTAATACACGCTCAGAGTATGGCTTCTCTCTGCTCGCAGGTAATACGCGCTCAGAGTATGACTTCTCTCTGCTCGTGGGTAATACACATACAGAGTGTGACTTCTCTCTGCTCGCGGGTAATACACGCTCAGAGTATGACTTCTCTCTGCTCGCGGGTAATACACGCTCAGAGTGTGACTTCTCTCTGCTCGCGGGTAATACACACTCAGAGTATGACTTCTCTCTGCTCGCGGGTAATACACGCTCAGCTCAGAGTATGACTTCTCTCTGCTCGCGGGTAATACACGCTCAGAGTGTGACTTCTCTCTGCTCGCGGGTAATACACGCTCAGAGTGTGACTTCTCTCTGCTCGCGGGTAATACACGCTCAGAGTATGACTTCTCTCTGCTCGCGGGTAATACACGCTCAGAGTATGACTTCTCTCTGCTCGCGGGTAATACACGCTCAGAGTGTGACTTCTCTCTGCTCGCGGGTAATACACGCTCAGAGTATGACTTCTCTCTGCTCCCGGGTAATACACGCTCAGAGTGTGACTTCTCTCTGCTCGCGGGTAATACACGCTCAGAGTATGACCTCTCTGCTCGCGGGTAATACACATACAGAGTATGACTTCTCTCTGCTCGCGGGTAATACACGCTCAGAGTGTGACTTCTCTCTGCTCACGGGTAATACACGCTCAGAGTATGACTTCTCTCTGCTCGCGGGTAATACACGCTCAGAGTGTGACTTCTCTCTGCTCGCGAGTAATACACGCTCAGAGTGTGACATCTCTCTGCTCGCGGATAATACACATACAGAGTGTGACTTCTCTCTGTCGCGGGTAATACACGCTCAGAGTGTGACTTCTCTCTGCTCGCGAGTAATACACGCTCAGAGTGTGACTTCTCTCTGCTCGCGAGTAATACACGCTCAGAGTGTGACATCTCTCTGCTCGCGGATAATACACATACAGAGTATGACTTCTCTCTGCTCACGGGTTATACACGCTCAGAGTATGACTTCTCTCTGCTCACGGGTAATACACGCTCAGAGTGTGACATCTCTCTGCTCGCGGGTAATACACGCTCAGAGTATGACTTCTCTCTGCTCGCGGGTAATACACGCTCAGAGTGTGACTTCTCTCTGCTCGCGGGTAATACACGCTCAGAGTGTGACTTCTCTCTGCTCGCGGGTAATACACATACAGAGTGTGACCTCTCTCTGCTCGCGGGTAATACACGCTCAGAGTATGACTTCTCTCTGCTCGCGGGTAATACACGCTCAGAGTGTGACTTCTCTCTGCTCGCGGGTAATACACATACAGAGTATGACTTCTCTCTGCTCGCGGGTAATACACGCTCAGAGTATGACTTCTCTCTGCTCGCGGATAATACACATACAGAGTGTGACTTCTCTCTGCTCGCGGGTAATACACGCTCAGAGTGTGACTTCTCTCTGCTCGCGGATAATACACATACAGAGTGTGACTTCTCTCTGCTCGCGGGTAATACACGCTCAGAGTGTGACTTCTCTCTGCTCGTGGGTAATACACGCTCAGAGTATGACTTCTCTCTGCTCGCGGGTAATACACATACAGAGTGTGACTTCTCTCTGCTCGCGGGTAATACACGCTCAGAGTATGACTTCTTTCTGCTCGCGGGTAATACACACTCAGAGTATGACTTCTCTCTGCTCGCGGGTAATACACGCTCAGAGTATGACCTCTCTGCTCGCGGGTAATACAGATACAGAGTATGACTTCTCTCTGCTCGCGGGTAATACACATACAGAGTATGACTTCTCTCTGCTCGCGGGTAATACACGCTCAGAGTATGACTTCTCTCTGCTCGCGGGTAATACACGCTCAGAGTATAACTTCTCTCTGCTCGCGAGTAATACACGCTCAGAGTATGACTTCTCTCTGCTCACGGGTAATACACGCTCAGAGTGTGACTTCTCTCTGCTCGCGGGTAATACACACTCAGAGTGTGACTTCTCTCTGCTCGCGGGTAATACACGCTCAGAGTATGACTTCTCTCTGCTCGCGGGTAATACACGCTCAGAGTATGACTTCTCTCTGCTCGCGGGTAATACACGCTCAGAGTATGACTTCTCTCTGCTCGCGAGTAATACACGCTCAGAGTATGACTTCTCTCTGCTCACGGGTAATACACGCTCAGAGTGTGACTTCTCTCTGCTCGCGGGTAATACACACTCAGAGTGTGACTTCTCTCTGCTCACGTGTAATACATGTACAGAGTATGACTTCTCTCTGCTCGCGGGTAATACACGCTCAGAGTATGACTTCTCTCTGCTCGCGGGTAATACACGCTCAGAGTATGACTTCTCTCTGCACACGGGTAATACACGCTCAGAGTATGCCTTCTCTCTGCTCACGAGTAATACACGCTCAGAGTGTGACTTCTCTCTGCTCACGGGTAATACGCGCTCAGAGTATGACTTCTCTCTGCTCGCGGGTAATACACGCTCAGAGTATGGCTTCTCTCTGCTCGCAGGTAATACGCGCTCAGAGTATGACTTCTCTCTGCTCGTGGGTAATACACATACAGAGTGTGACTTCTCTCTGCTCGCGGGTAATACACGCTCAGAGTATGACTTCTCTCTGCTCGCGGGTAATACACGCTCAGAGTATGACTTCTCTCTGCTCGCGGGTAATACACGCTCAGAGTGTGACTTCTCTCTGCTCGCGGGTAATACACGCTCAGCTCAGAGTATGACTTCTCTCTGCTCGCGGGTAATACACGCTCAGAGTGTGACTTCTCTCTGCTCACGGGTAATACACGCTCAGAGTGTGACTTCTCTCTGCTCGCGGGTAATACACGCTCAGAGTATGACTTCTCTCTGCTCGCGGGTAATACACGCTCAGAGTGTGACTTCTCTCTGCTCGCGGGTAATACACGCTCAGAGTATGACTTCTCTCTGCTCGCGGGTAATACACGCTCAGAGTGTGACTTCTCTCTGCTCACGGGTAATACACGCTCAGAGTATGACTACTCTCTGCTCGTGGGTAATACACGCTCAGAGTATGACTTCTCTCTGCTCGCAGGTAATACACGCTCAGAGTGTGACTTCTCTCTGTTCACGGGTAATACACGCTCAGGGTATGACTTCTCTCTGCTCGCGGGTAATACACGCTCAGAGGCTCAGTCTTTGACTCTGTCTTTGATTGAGCCACCTGTGCTGAAGCTAGGATATCGTGAAAACCTGACCTGTTGGGGAGGGTGGCTTGAGGACAGAAGTTGAGCACCCCTGAAATATAGAGCTATAGTACTGCGATGTCCTATCTTCATTTCAACAAGGCCATATAGCACAAGCACCTGCAAGGCTCCCATCACCCACATATAATTCGGACAAACCCTCTATTTCAAAGACTGAGCCACTGATTGAGTCACCTGTGCTGAAGCAGGGATATCCTGAAAACCTGACCTGTTGGTGGCCCTTGAGGACAGGAGTTGAGCCCCCCTGGGCTAGCCCTTCCCATCCCAAATAAAGCTACACAGGGGTAATACACGCTCAGCTCAGAGTATGACTTCTCTCTGCTCGCGGGTAATACACGCTCAGAGTGTGACTTCTCTCTGCTCGCGGGTAATACACGCTCAGAGTGTGACTTCTCTCTGCTCGCGGGTAATACACGCTCAGAGTATGACTTCTCTCTGCTCGCGGGTAATACACGCTCAGAGTATGACTTCTCTCTGCTCGCGGGTAATACACGCTCAGAGTGTGACTTCTCTCTGCTCGCGGGTAATACACGCTCAGAGTATGACTTCTCTCTGCTCCCGGGTAATACACGCTCAGAGTGTGACTTCTCTCTGCTCGCGGGTAATACACGCTCAGAGTATGACTTCTCTCTGCTCGCGGGTAATACACGCTCAGAGTGTGACTTCTCTCTGCTCGCGGGTAATACACGCTCAGAGTATGACTTCTCTCTGCTCGCGGGTAATACACGCTCAGAGTGTGACTTCTCTCTGCTCGCGGGTAATACACGCTCAGAGTATGACTTCTCTCTGCTCGCGGGTAATACACGCTCAGAGTGTGACTTCTCTCTGCTCGCGGGTAATACACGCTCAGCTCAGAGTATGACCTCTCTCTGCTCGCGGGTAATACACGCTCAGAGTGTAACATCTCTCTGCTCGCGGGTAATACACGCTCAGAGTATGACTTCTCTCTGCTCGCGGGTAATACACGCTCAGAGTATGACTTCTCTCTGCTCACGGGTAATACACGCTCAGAGTGTGACTTCTCTCTGCTCGCGGGTAATACACGCTCAGAGTATGACTTCTCTCTGCTCGCGGGTAATACACGCTCAGAGTGTGACTTCTCTCTGCTCGCGGGTAATACACGCTCAGAGTGTGACTTCTCTCTGCTCACGGGTAATACACGCTCAGAGTATGACTACTCTCTGCTCGTGGGTAATACACGCTCAGAGTATGACTTCTCTCTGCTCGCAGGTAATACACGCTCAGAGTGTGACTTCTCTCTGTTCACGGGTAATACACGCTCAGGGTATGACTTCTCTCTGCTCGCGGGTAATACACGCTCAGAGGCTCAGTCTTTGACTCTGTCTTTGATTGAGCCACCTGTGCTGAAGCTAGGATATCGTGAAAACCTGACCTGTTGGGGAGGGTGGCTTGAGGACAGAAGTTGAGCACCCCTGAAATATAGAGCTATAGTACTGCGATGTCCTATCTTCATTTCAACAAGGCCATATAGCACAAGCACCTGCAAGGCTCCCATCACCCACATATAATTCGGACAAACCCTCTATTTCAAAGACTGAGCCACTGATTGAGTCACCTGTGCTGAAGCAGGGATATCCTGAAAACCTGACCTGTTGGTGGCCCTTGAGGACAGGAGTTGAGCCCCCCTGGGCTAGCCCTTCCCATCCCAAATAAAGCTACACAGCACTTATCCACTCTCTGGGTGAGCGTCACTGTGTCACAGCTGTTCTATGCGGACAGGGCACCTATGTTATTTAGATCCGCAGAGCGTGTAGGGGAGTCCCTGCAATATATACGTAGTTACACTGGAAGTTCAGCCGCAGTGTTGGTGCCGGAGAGAAGCAGATTCACTGTAAATTCGCATTGTGGTAAATGTTAGCGGACGAACAGAAGAGTTCTTCATTGATGAAACGATCGTGTCCGTTACATATGAAGACGCTTTGCATACTCATTTTATATATCAATGTTAGTCTACTGAAAGGTATCACAACCTGTGAAAAATCTTCAATGGGAATGAAATCTCTCTGCTCTCTATCCTCCGTTCCCTCTCCAAACTCGCTCCTCCTCATCAATAAAACTCCCAACCCTGTAATGTGAGAGACCCTGAACCATCTCGTCTCTTTCATGTGAAGACCTCACTTCTCTGTGTATTAACTGATCCCCCCTCCTGCCGGCAGCAAGCCATGTAATATGTGCAGTATATTTAAACACGGTCATATGTCTGAGTACTAACCTGTCCGTGTATCTGAGCAATGTGTCCCTGCCTGTTTCTGTTCCAGCTGAGAGGGATACGTGGAATCCCTTCTCCAAAGAGCTTAAATTCCTATGTAGCTGTGAACATATTGCAATTACAGTCGCAATGTCACCCTGCACAATCTCGTGTTTGGCACCTGAGCCAGTGAGATAAGGTAACCTGCCCAAGGTCACAGAGCGCTGGTGCAAGGTCACCCACACATCGCATGGGCCTCCCATACCCGAGGACCGTGCCTTAAAAACTGAGCGACTCCTTCATCTGCTACAGCGCACAACTGCGCCTAGAATTATCTAGAATTATCTGCACGGCTCTTTATTAAGAGGCATCTGCATCATTGTGCACCTGCATTAAGAGGCGCCTGTATCATTGTGCACCTGCATTAAGAGGCACCTGTATCATTGTGCACCTGCATTAAGAGGCACCTGTATCATTGTGCACCTGCATTAAGAGGCACCTGTATCATTGTGCACCTGCATTAAGAGGCGCCTGTATCATTGTGCACCTGCATTAAGAGGCACCTGTATCATTGTGCACCTGCATTAAGAGGCGCCTGTATCATTGTGCACCTGCATTAAGAGGCGCCTGTATCATTGTGCACCTGCATTAAGAGGCGCCTGTATCATTGTGCACCTGCATTAAGAGGCGCCTGTATCATTGTGCACCTGCATTAAGAGGCGCCTGTATCATTGTGCACCTGCATTAAGAGGCGCCTGTATCATTGTGCACCTGCATTAAGAGGCGCCTGTATCATTGTGCACCTGCATTAAGAGGCGCCTGTATCATTGTGCACCTGCATTAAGAGGCGCCTGTTTCATTGTGCACCTGCATTAAGAGGCGCCTGTATCATTCTGCACCTGCATTAAGAGGCGCCTGTATCATTCTGCACCTGCATTAAGAGGCGCCTGTATCATTGTGCACCTGCATTAAGAGGCGCCTGTATCATTGTGCACCTGCATTAAGAGGCACCTGTATCATTGTGCACCTGCATTAAGAGGCACCTGTATCATTGTGCACCTGCATTAAGAGGCACCTGTATCATTGTGCACCTGCATTAAGAGGCGCCTGTATCATTGTGCACCTGCATTAAGAGGCGCCTGTATCATTGTGCACCTGCATTAAGAGGCGCCTGTATCATTGTGCACCTGCATTAAGAGGCGCCTGTATCATTGTGCACCTGCATTAAGAGGCGCCTGTATCATTGTGCACCTGCATTAAGAGGCGCCTGTATCATTATGCACCTGCATTAAGAGGCGCCTGTATCATTGTGCACCTGCATTAAGAGGCGCCTGTATCATTATGCACCTGCATTAAGAGGCGCCTGTATCATTATGCACCTGCATTAAGAGGGGCCTGTATCATTGTGCACCTGCATTAAGAGGCACCTGTATCATTGTGCACCTGCATTAAGAGGCATCTGTATCATTGTGCACCTGCATTAAGAGGGGCCTGTATCATTGTGCACCTGCATTAAGAGGCACCTGTATCATTGTGCACCTGCATTAAGAGGCATCTGTATCATTGTGCACCTGCATTAAGAGGCGCCTGTATCATTATGCACCTGCATTAAGAGGCGCCTGTATCATTGTGCACCTGCATTAAGAGGCGCCTGTATCATTATGCACCTGCATTAAGAGGCGCCTGTATCATTGTGCACCTGCATTAAGAGGGGCCTGTATCATTGTGCACCTGCATTAAGAGGCACCTGTATCATTGTGCACCTGCATTAAGAGGCATCTGTATCATTGTGCACCTGCATTAAGAGGCGCCTGTATCATTGTGCACCTGCATTAAGAGGCGCCTGTATCATTGTGCACCTGCATTAAGAGGCGCCTGTATCATTGTGCACCTGCATTAAGAGGCGCCTGTATCATTGTGCACCTGCATTAAGAGGCGCCTGTATCATTGTGCACCTGCATTAAGAGGCACCTGTATCATTGTGCACCTGCATTAAGAAGCGCCTGTATCATTCTGCACCAGCATTAAGAGGCACCTGTATCATTCTGCACCTGCATTAAGAGGCACCTGTATCATTGTGCACCTGCATTAAGAGGCACCTGTATCATTGTGCACCTGCATTAAGAGGCGCCTGTATCATTGTGCACCTGCATTAAGAGGCACCTGTATCATTGTGCACCTGCATTAAGAGGCACCTGTATCATTGTGCACCTGCATTAAGAGGCACCTGTATCATTGTGCACCTGCATTAAGAGGCACCTGTATCATTGTGCACCTGCATTAAGAGGCACCTGTATCATTGTGCACCTGCATTAAGAGGCACCTGTATCATTGTGCACCTGCATTAAGAGGCACCTGTATCATTGTGCACCTGCATTAAGAGGCACCTGTATCATTGAGCACCTGCATTAAGAGGCGCCTGTATCATTGTGCACCTGCATTAAGAGGCACCTGTATCATTGTGCACCTGCATTAAGAGGCACCTGTATCATTGTGCACCTGCATTAAGAGGCGCCTGTATCATTGTGCACCTGCATTAAGAGGCGCCTGTATCATTGTGCACCTGCATTAAGAGGCGCCTGTATCATTGTGCACCTGCATTAAGAGGCGCCTGTATCATTGTGCACCTGCATTAAGAGGCGCCTGTATCATTGTGCACCTGCATTAAGAGGCGCCTGTATCATTGTGCACCTGCATTAAGAGGCGCCTGTATCATTCTGCACCTGCATTAAGAGGCGCCTGTATCATTCTGCACCTGCATTAAGAGGCACCTGTATCATTGTGCACCTGCATTAAGAGGCGCCTGTATCATTGTGCACCTGCATTAAGAGGCGCCTGTATCATTGTGCACCTGCATTAAGAGGCGCCTGTATCATTGTGCACCTGCATTAAGAGGCGCCTGTATCATTGTGCACCTGCATTAAGAGGCGCCTGTATCATTGTGCACCTGCATTAAGAGGCACCTGTATCATTGTGCACCTGCATTAAGAGGCACCTGTATCATTGTGCACCTGCATTAAGAGGCACCTGTATCATTGTGCACCTGCATTAAGAGGCACCTGTATCATTGTGCACCTGCATTAAGAGGCACCTGTATCATTGTGCACCTGCATTAAGAGGCGCCTGTATCATTGTGCACCTGCATTAAGAGGCACCTGTATCATTGTGCACCTGCATTAAGAGGCACCTGTATCATTGTGCACCTGCATTAAGAGGCGCCTGTATCATTATGCACCTGCATTAAGAGGAACATGTAGCTACCTGTTCTCAGAGGAACCCGTCTCCTGCACAGTACGTTAATAACACGGTTAGTCCATCAGAATAAAGGTACAAACCATGTTTTCCGGTACAGCAGAGGATCGCAACTCCAGTCCTCAAGACCCGCCAACAGGTCAGGCTTTCAGGATATCCCTGCGTCAGCACAGGTGGCTCAGTCAAAGACTGCTTCAGCACAGGTGGCTCAGTCTTTGACTGAGCCACTTAATTGAGCCACCTGTGCTGAAGCTGTAATATCCTGAAAACCTGACCTGTTGGTGTGTCTTGAGGACTGGAGTTGAGCCCCCCTGCTGTGCAGTATTAATGTTAGGATAAATGTGTATCTGGGTGGCTCTGTATTAAGGACAGTGACCTGTGTAGTAGCTCTCTCGTTACCATGCTCCCGCATTGCAAAGACACGTGCCCTGCTTCGCTCCCGCTTCTCAGTGACATGCACGGCTATCTCTTAAACTGTGATAGTGCCAAGCAGGGCACAAGTGCACAGAAACTCTTATGGACTTTAATGGAAGATTCAGTACAGTAGTGCCCAGATCGGCACCATCGCAGTTCAATGAATAACCCCCACAGTTAGAGAATAACCCCCACGGTGTATACATTGAGACAAATATGACTAGCGCAGCGTAAAAATAGTGTATATTTACACGTATGTATCATTTCATATACCGCAAACATGGCCGCGGGGTCGCCAATAGAAAGGGACACCATCTCCTGATGACATCACAGCTTACTATTGGCTGCCAGAGCCAGGCTGACCCCGGAGGCCATATTGTGTCCACCGAAACGTGCCAGCGCCCAATAACAGGCCAGACTGCACCTTTAAGAGCCACATACAGCCACGTGTACCTGTGTAATGCACAATGTGCAGCTACATGACAGTATGTGCATGAAATCCTATGTGGGATGTTTTCATGCACGAGAACTACTTCTGTATATGTGCCTACCTCTGTATTAAAGCAGCAATTTGGAGAGTTGTAGGGTGGAAGCGGGGTGTCTCCGGAGCTGAACGTGTTACTTTAATCTCCGGGGACCGCTCACTCCCCGAGATACTTAACTCCATAGAGGATGTCAGCAGCAGCTCCGACTGGGCTATCAAAATGGCCGCTAAAGTGTTGCGCGGGCCAGTAGGAAGCCGTGACATCATGCCTTGCGGCTCCCTACTGGCCCGCGTGACCAGGACACTGAAACCTGCGGAGCTGCCGCCGGCGCCCCCGTCCGAGGGGCTCCCCTGAGACCCCCGCGGGGGAGTATCTGCTCCGTTAACCCCTCCGCTTCCAGTGGACGCAGCGACGCATGGTATCCCCGACCCGTCTGACCGATATCGCTGCGCGTATCCGGGGGGGGGTGACACGCGGTGTCACCGTCCCTATGCTCATCCTGCCTCAGCCCTGCCCGCAGAACGACGCTGATTTCCGTGACACCGGCGGGTAACTTCTCCTGGCGCCTGCTCCCCATCGCCGACACCTGCTGAGGCCTGTCACACAAGATGGCCGCTGCGAGACGCCGCCATGATTAGTATCAGCGCTTGGTTCCCTGCAAAGAGCCCGCTTACACCCCGCAGAGCAGTGCCGGGCCCGGCAGGGCAGGAAGGGGGTTAATCTCCCCTTTGTCACAGCTGCCCTTCGGCAGTGAAGGGGTGCGTAGCCGTCGCGCTGATCTGTCCCCGTGGGAATGTGCGCCGGCGTCCCCTCTCTCCCGGCACCCCCCCTCTCTCCCGGCACCCCCCCCTCTCTCCCGGCACCCCCCCTCTCTCTCCCGGCGCCCCCCCCCTCTCCCGGCGCCCCCCCCTCTCTCCCGGCGCCCCCCCCCTCTCTCCCGGTGCCCCCCCCCTCTCTCCCGGCGCCCCCCTCCCTCTCTCCCGGCGCCCCCCCCTCTCTCTCGGCGCCCCCCCTCCTCTCTCCCGGCGCCCCCCCCCTCTCTCCCGGCGCCCCCCCCCCTCTCCCGGCGCCCCCCCCTCTCTCCCGGCGCCCCCCCCCTCTCCCGGCGCCCCCCCCCTCTCTCCCGGTGCCCCCCCCGCTCGCCTGACATGTGTCGGACACACAGCGGCGGAATCATTGAGTTAGTCTGTTTGCGGTGGGATTGCAGGCGGAGATATTATAGAGGAAGGGTCCGTATCTTCACGGCGTCTCGCTCCGGGGGGACAGCCGGGGATGTGGGGCTCGGGACGTGTCTGTGCGTGACATGTCACAGATGTAGAAATGGCTGTCACCCAACCAGCTGAGATACAAAGAACCTTAAGGGGTTGGGTTATCTATCGTTACCTCTGTCTCACTGAGCAGATATATCTCCATCCATCACACATCTGTCTCCTGCAGTGACAGCCACAGCTATCTCTCACTGTGCAGCTGTGCATGTGGCACACACAGCTATCTTTAAATCAGTCCCCTAATGTCTCATTCTGCTTCACAGTGACACACATCGCTGTCTCTCTCTATGCTCCGAGCCCTCTCTCTCACTGTGATCCGAGCCGTCTCTCACTGTGATCCGAGCCCTCTCTCTCACTGTGCTCCGAGCCCTCTCTCTCACTGTGCTCCGAGCCCTCTCTCTCACTGTGATCCGAGCCGTCTCTCACTGTGATCCGAGCCCTCTCTCTCACTGTGATCCGAGCCCTCTCTCTCACTGTGATCCGAGCCCTCTCTCTCACTGTGCTCCGAGCCCTCTCTCTCACTGTGCTTCGAGCCCTCTCTCACTGTGCTCCGAGCCCTCTCTCACTGTGCTCCGAGGCCTCTCACTGTGCTCCGAGCAGTCTCTCACTGTGCTCCGAGCAGTCTCTCACTGTGCTCCGAGCCGTCTCTCACTGTGCTCCGAGCCGTCTCACTGTGCTCCGAGCTGTCTCTCTCTATGCTCCGCGCTCTCTCACTGTGCTCCGAGGCCTCTCTCACTGTGATCCGAGGCCTCCGAGCCGTCTCTCACTGTGCTCCGAGGCCTCTCTCACTGTGATCCGAGCCATCTCTCACTGTGCTCCGAGGCCTCTCTCACTGTGATCCGAGCCCTCTCTCTCACTGTGATCCGAGCCCTCTCTCTCATTGTGCTCCGAGGCCTCTCTCACTGTGATCCGAGCCCTCTCTCTCACTGTGCTCCGAGCCGTCTCACTGTACTCCGAGCAGTCTCTCACTGTGCTCCGAGCAGTCTCTCACTGTGCTCCGAGCAGTCTCTCACTGTGCTCCGAGCCCTCTCTCACTGTGCTCCGAGCCCTCTCTCACTGTGCTCCGAGCCCTCTCTCACTGTGCTCCTAGCCCTCTCTCTCACTGTGCTCCGAGCAGTCTCTCACTGTGCTCCTAGCCCTCTCTCTCACTGTGCTCCGAGCCCTTTCTCTCACTGTGATCCGAGCAGTCTCTCACTGTGATCCGAGCAGTCTCTCACTGTGCTCCGAGCCCTCTCTCACTGTGCTCCGAGCCCTCTCTCACTGTGCTCCGAGCCCTCTCTCACTGTGCTCCGAGCCCTCTCTCACTGTGCTCCGAGCCCTCTCTCACTGTGATCCGAGCAGTCTCTCACTGTGCTCCGAGCCCTCTCTCACTGTGCTCCGAGCCCTCTCTCACTGTGCTCCGAGCCCTCTCTCACTGTGCTCTGAGCCGTCTCTCACTGTGCTCCGAGCCCTCTCTCTCACTGTGCTCCGAGGCCTCTCTCACTGTGATCCGAGCCCTCTCTCTCACTGTGCTCCGAGGCCTCTCACTGTGATCCGAGCCGTCTCTCACTGTGCTCCGAGGGGCCGTGGGGAAGGGGCCTCACCACATACTGAGTAAGGGGCCGTGGGGAAGGGGCCTCACCACATACTGAGTAAGGGGCCGTGGGGAAGTAACCTCACCCCATACTGAGTAAAGGGCCGTGAGGAAGGGGCCTCACCACATACTGAGTAAGGGGCCTCACCACATACTGAGTAAGGGGCCGTGGGGAAGGGGCTTCACCACATACTGAGTAAGGGGCCGTGGGGAAGGGGCTTCACCACATACTGAATGAGGGGGCGTGGGGAAGGGGCCTCACCACATACTGAGTAAAGGGCCGTGAGGAAGGGGCCTCACCACATACTGAGTAAGGGGCCGTGGGGAAGGGGATTCACCACATACTGAGTAAGGGGCCGTGGGGAAGGGGCCTCAGCACATACTGAGTAAGGGGCCGTGGGGAAGGGGCCTCACCACATACTGAGTAAGGGGCCGTGGGGGAGATTCATGGCGATGGCAGATAACACTGTATCAGGTGCATTATCCCGCAAAGGCCTTTACAGTGGATGAGGGGCCGCCCCGTGCTAGACGTGTCCTCGTGCTGCTTAGTAAATGGGACGTACACGATCGCTCCCCTGTGATATATTAGGAAATATTTAACCCTGCTCATTCTATCTTTCTCGGGGTGGTATTTGTGTGGGACAGCAGCGTATTGGGGATGCGTAGGGGCGATGCACTAAGATCGGCAGCTGACACTTTATTTAACCCTTTCAATGCTGAGCAGGTCCTCCTATCGTGTGCCCCTTTGAATTCACAGCTGCATCGTATCTTAACCCCTCCAGTGTACATCTGCATCGCCTCAAAGGCAGGCGCCTGATGGGGTTCCCCAAGAGCTGCTCCCCTCTTCTGCACAGGACCAGCGTGCTAAGGGTTAACATTTGCTTGTACTTTGTGGAACATCAACCCCGCCCACTGTAATGTTAATGAGCCAAGAGGACAAAGAACTTGAATTCACAGCTGCATTCAATCTGAACCCCTTCAGTGTACATCTGCGTCGCCCCAGGGCGGACAGCCTTTGGCGCAGCTAAAGGGTGTGAGCCGTTTGCTGCCCTTCGCTGATGTTTGAGGATGTTAAAGCTTCTCTATTTTAATCTGAAACTCACCAGCCCTTTAATCCCCTGTAACCAACTTTCCAACTCTATCTGTCCATAAAATGGCTGAGAAGTGACTGTATAAGCTCTGGTCATGTAATGTAACCATGTATTGTTATAATCGGTGCCCAGGACATACCTGAAAACGAGACGTAACTCTCATTGTATTACTTCCTGGTAACGCATTTTATAAATACAACGCATCACCGGCTCCCGGCGTTCCTGCGTCTCTCCTGCCTAGTGCCGAGCACACGGTTACACATCCAACCCCTCCACGTACGACACCGCGTAACGTACATTAATGGTGTGCAGCCGGACACTTTCATCTTGTTGCCGGGCAGCGTCCTCATCCCCTTCAGCGTCTCCGGCACTGAATGGGTTACAGTCCACCCCCGACCTGCGCAGGGATTTCCGGATGCCTGTGTCCGCCCTTTCATTCCCCGGTCTCTGCTGCTTTCCCATCTGTTCAGCCTCCGCCGCTGCAGCGCAGCCTCACAATAGCACTGCTGGCCTCCGCCGACGGCCACTGTTCCCCTTTTCTCTGGCTCGCCGCGCCGAGCCTCGCTCCCCGCAGCCTGCCGCTTTGTGCCGTCCCAGCGGGCCGAGCCTCGGCTATTTTTAGCCAGCTGGGGCCACTTCTCATAATGGCTACGGCAAGGTGTATTGAATCGGCCCCGGATTAGTTTCCGCAGCGGATAAAGCGGCTTTTAGTGTCGACACGACCTTCTCTGGGCCTCTAGGGCAAGGGGTGGCCAACCTAAGTCCTCAAGGGCCACCAACGGGCCAGGTATTAGGGATATCCCTGCTTCAGCACAGGTGGCTCAATCAGTGGCTCAGTCAAAGACTGAAGCCACAATATCCTTAAAACCTGACCTGTTGGTGGCCCTTGGGAACTGAAGTTGCCCCACCCCTGCATCAAGCCCCGATACGGGCGATCACCCACCGCTCCCACTTTCTGACACGGCAGGTACAGAGGGATCGCGGTGCGATGCTTCTGCGCCCGCGGATCTCGGCGAATCCCCCCCATGTGATGTGCACCCCGTTACTCCCCGGCGAGCGTCCGCAGCAGGAGTCGGGGGCGAGTTACTTGCCGTATAGATCACCCCGGGATGCAGCAGATTCTGCGTCTCTTTCACGCGGGCACGGAGAGCTGCCAGCTCAGATGTGCCATCACCATCCCTGACTACACTGCAAACAATGGGCGTGTGACGCGGCACAGTGTTCTTTGTGCTGACGCCGAGCGCATTCATTTATAGGAGACGATTGTGCCCGTGCAGCTGGTTACGGGGGGCGTATTAGCATTGTATTGTTTTGTGTCAAATAAAACAAGACCAAAATGTGGAGGCTGTTTTGACATATGCAGCAGGATGTGAGTGTACACGGAGTTAAAGCCGCAATACTACATTCCCCGTTACTTGCCGTTTGTTTTTTCTTATCTGTGTGTGTAAACCGTGTGACAATATATCATTCTACATTTTTACCTAAGCTGGCAATCGTTTGGTGCTCCTATTAGTAATCTCATCCTGATGTGTGGCTAACATAATGGCCGCCTTGCAGTTTCAATCCATCCTTCAGTCAGTGTAACTCAGCAGCCATAATGTATCCTTATATTACCAAGGTAACATTATCTATTGTTACAGTTTACAGCTCAAACTGCAGGGAACATTGGCAACAAATTCTCACAAACAGGAAAGTGTAGCAAATATATTGCACTGCAGGGAAGTGGGATAAATCTGCTACAGGAATTGGAGGATGCTATAAAACAGATTTTAAAAACGGCATTAAGAGTTGAATAATAATTTTAAAAAATGCAGTAAGTATTATCTAATACTACAGAACTGGTGTATTTAAAAAAAAAATCTATTTCACATGTTTTGCTGCGTTAAACCCTGTGAGTCTGTGACATTCTGCACTCGTATGCTGCTCTGTGTATATCTGCCCGGGGTGGCGTCGGCAGTGCCAGGGCAGGGGGGTGGCTACAGCTTACCTGAGAGTGGCATTATCCCCTTGAGTCACGGTGTAATTGTCAGCTGGAGGGATGAACTCCATACAGTGAACAACGAAGACTGGGCAGCAAGATAAGAGAGAGCAAGATGGAAAGAAAGAGAAGGGGAGTGAAAGAGAGTAGACAAGGGGGAGCGCAAAGGGGGGGGGGGGGAGAGGAGGTGTAGATAGAGGGCAGAAAAGAATGCAAGAGGGATGGAAGGGAGTAAGAGGCAAGAGGAGGAGGAGAGGGCAAGTAAAGGAAGTGGGGGGATGGAAGAAGAGAGAATGTGGTATAATGTGTGTGTGAGGGACACGGAAGAAGAGAGAATGTGGTATAATGTGTGTGTGAGGGACACGGAAGAGAGAATGTGGTATAATGCGTGTGTGGGACACGGAAGAGAGAATGTGGTATAATGTGTGTGTGGGACATGGAAGAGAGAAGGTGGTATAATGTGTGTGTGGGACATGGAAGAGAGAAGGTGGTATAATGCGTGTGTGGGACATGGAAGAGAGAATGTGGTATAATGTGTGTGTGGGACATGGAAGAGAGAAGGTGGTATAATGTGTGTGTGGGACATGGAAGAGAGAAGGTGGTATAATGCGTGTGGGGGACATGGAAGAGAGAATGTGGTATAATGCGTGTGTGGGACATGGAAGAGAGAATGTGGTATAATGTGTGTGTGGGACATGGAAGAGAGAAGGTGGTATAATGTGTGTGTGGGACATGGAAGAGAGAAGGTGGTATAATGTGTGTGTGGGACATGGAAGAGAGAAGGTGGTATAATGTGTGTGTGGGACATGGAAGAGAGAAGGTGGTATAATGCGTGTGGGGGACATGGAAGAGAGAATGTGGTATAATGCGTGTGTGGGACATGGAAGAGAGAATGTGGTATAATGCGTGTGTGGGACATGGAAGAGAGAAGGTGGTATAATGCGTGTGTGGGACATGGAAGAGAGAACGTGGTATAATGTGTGTGTGGGACACGGAAGAGAGAATGTGGTATAATGCGTGTGGGGGACATGGAAGAGAGAATGTGGTATAATGCATGTGTGGGACACGGAAGAGAGAACGTGGTATAATGTGTGTGTGGGACACGGAAGAGAGAAGGTGGTATAATGCGTGTGTGGGACACGGAAGAGAGAATGTGGTATAATGCGTGTGGGGGACATGGAAGAGAGAATGTGGTATAATGCGTGTGTGGGACATGGAAGAGAGAATGTGGTATAATGCGTGTGTGGGACATGGAAGAGAGAACGTGGTATAATGTGTGTGTGGGACACGGAAGAGAGAATGTGGTATAATGCGTGTGGGGGACATGGAAGAGAGAATGTGGTATAATGCGTGTGTGGGACATGGAAGAGAGAATGTGGTATAATGCGTGTGTGGGACACAGAAGAGGAACAGGTAAAGATTGATGAAGAGACAAGTTGATGGCAACAAGAAAGAAGGATGGGAAGGGAGAATAGAAAGGAGACTTGTTAGAAACATACTGTCTGACGTTGCATACATTATACACACTTAAAGCACGTTCTGTTCTGTGTACAGTAGATAGAAATACCACTCGTGGTGCATTTGCGTGTCTCACACAGGTCTGCAACCCTGTCTTTCCCCATTATCTCTCAGCTTACAGCGTTTCCACTGCAGCCAGGGATTCTGGGTAATGACATGCAAATGAGCACAGTGTGCCACTCTTTACTTCTCATCCATTTTAACATGGACCCCCTATAAACTTATATTACTACTTATTCTGGAAACTTAAACCCTCCTTAATTAACCTCGTCGCTGCCAGAGGATGGAGCCTGGAAACTGCGATACACCCAATTATAACAGTGCGCCAAACAGTACCTCCTCTAAATACCCTTACACCCCCTTCCCAAACATTCAGGGGTGCAAGCTCAGCAGAGGGGACCCCAAAACATTGACACAAATGAACCTAACATGAACCCCAACTGATGGGGGGGAGGTGATAACGCAAGCCACCTGGCACTCAAGGGGTTAAACTTAGCAGCACCATTGCCCCGTCCACCCTTTTTCACCCTCTAATGCAGGGGTGACCAAATCTAGACAACAAAAGACAGAGGTGCCCAATGCTACATCAAATTGACAAAACATATATGGTAATAAGTATAAAGTTTAAATACTTCAATAATAATAGTAATTACTTGGTGACCAAATCTAGTCCTCAAGTGTCACCAACAGGCCAGGTTTTCAGGATATCCCTGCTTCAGCACAGGTGAGTCTGTCAAAGACTAAAGAACGGGTTGAGCCACCTGTGCTGAAGCAGAGACATCCTGCAAACCTGTCCTGTTGGTGGCCCCTGAGGGCTGAGTGGGAGGCTCCTGCTGTAACGCTTCTTGGAGGGAAGATCCCAGCTTTGTGCAGAATAGAAATAGTTCTTAATAAAACCCCGGCTGCTCGATCAATCCATTAAACATCCCTCATCTTCATGTGATATGTTTCAGGAGTGGTATATTGTGTCTGTTATAAGGACAATCTGATCCCGGCGCCGGGTAATAAATACTCCCGGTGAAAACGTAAGCAAAAAATCATTTCTCCTTGTATTGGTCTGCGTTGTTTATGACCATTGAATGATATATCTCCGGTGGCGAGGGCCCTGATGCCAGGACGGGGGAGGCGCTGCTATCTGGCTGTTATAAATGTTCTGAAAAGTGCTGCAGTTCCCAAGATATGCCCTGCGAGGAGACTTTAACCCACCCGGTGCCAGGCAAGTATTATCTATTTCCTAATACACCCTGCGCCCAGTCCTGTCTTATTCCTTATACACCCTGCACCCCGTCCTGTCTTATTCCTTATACACCCTGCACCCCGTCCTGTCTTATTCCTTATACACCCTGCACCCCGTCCTGTCTTATTCCTTATACACCCTGCGCCCCGTCCTGTCTTATTCCTTATACACCCCGCACCCCGTCCTGTCTTATTCCTTATACACCCTGCACCCCGTCCTGTCTTATTCCTTATACACCCTGCACCCCGTCCTGTCTTATTCCTTATACACCCTGCACCCCGTCCTGTCTTATTCCTTATACACCCTGCACCCCGTCCTGTCTTATTCCTTACACACCCTGAATCCCGTCCTGTCTTATTCCTTATACACCCTGAATCCCGTCCTGTCTTATTCCTTATACACCCTGCACCCCGTCCTGTCTTATTCCTTACACACCCTGAATCCCCTCCTGTCTTATTCCTTATACACCCTGAATCCCGTCCTGTCTTATTCCTTATACACCCTGCACCCCGTCCTGCCTTATTCCTTATACACCCTGCACCCCGTCCTGTCTTATTCCTTATACACCCTGCACCCCGTCCTGTCTTATTCCTTATACACCCTGCACCCCGTCCTGTCTTAATCCTTATACACCCTGCACCCCGTCCTGTCTTAATCCTTATACACCCTGAATCCCGTCCTGTCTTATTCCTTATACACCCTGAATCCCGTCCTGTCTTATTCCTTATACACCCTGCACCCCGTCCTATCTTATTCCTTATACACCCTGAATCCCGTCCTGTCTTATTATACACCGTGCGCCCCGTCCTGTCTTATTCCTTATACACCCTGCACCCGTCCTGTCTTATTCCTTATACACCCTGCACCCGTCCTGTCTTATTCCTTATACACCCTGCGCCCCGTCCTGTCTTATTCCTTATACACTCTGCACCCCGTTCTGTCTTATTCCTTATACACCCTGTGCCCCGTCCTGTCTTATTCCTTATACACCCTGCGCCCCGTCCTGTCTTATCCCTTATACACCCTGCACCCCGTCCTGTCTCATTCCTTATACACCCTGCACCCCGTCCTGTCTTATTCCTTATACACCCTGCACCTCGTCCTGTCTTATTCCTTATACACCCCGTCCTGTCTTAATCCTTATACACCCTGCGCCCCGTCCTGTCTTAATCCTAATACACCCTGCACCCCGTCTTGTCTTATTCCTTATACACCCTGCGCCCCGTCCTGTCTTATTCCTTATACACCCTGCACCTCGTCCTGTCTTATTCCTTATACACCCTGCACCCCGTCCTGTCTTATTCCTTATACACCCTGCACCCCGTCCTGTCTTATTCCTTATACACCCTGCACCCCGTCCTGTCTTATTCCTTATACACCCTGCACCCCGTCCTGTCTTAATCCTTATACATCCTGCACCCCATCCTGTCTTAATCCTTATACACCCTGCACCCCGTCCTGTCTTATTCCTTATACATCCTGCACCCCGTCCTGTATTATTCCTTCGCCATGCTATCCTCTCTCCTTCTGTCTCAGGCCCCCCTGTTCTTGGCCCCCCCTCTGTTATCCTGTTATTCTGTCCCCAGGGTTGCTTTCCGTGGTTCTGTAACCAGCACACTCAGACACGCTTTGTAAGAAAGTAATGGCAGGATATAATTAGTCTAATTCTCACTGAGCCTTGATGTATTTAATATTCAATATATCCAGGGCAAAACCATCCAATATCAACTTTTAACAACAAAAGAGAAAGGAGGTGGTTGCAGTATACCAGGGTGCAGTGTATCAAGGAACAGACAGCTGTGCAGAATGTGCTGTGTAGCACAGAGGAGGGTGCTGTGAAGCAGGGAGCTGTGAAGCAGGGTGCTGTGTAGCACAGAGCAGGGCGCTGTGAAGCAGGGAGCCTGGGTCACTGTCGCAGGAAGCAGAGTGCAATGTAGCAGGGAGCGCATTGCAGAATAACTACTGTGTGTAGCATGGTACCCGGAGCAGTGTGCAACGAGAAGGGTGCAGCTTAGGGAGATGCAGCAAGTAAGGCCCACCATAGAGTGCAGTGTAGCAAGCATTGCTACAGTGTATCTGGGTTGCAGTGAGGTGCAGTATAACAGTGTAGCAGAGTGCAGTGTAACAGGGCGCAGGGTAGCAGAGTGCAGCGTAACAGGGCGCAGTGCAGGAGAGTGCAGCATAACGGCGCAGTGTAGAAGTGTGCAGCGTAACAGGGCGCAGTGTAGCAGAGTGCAGCGTAACAGGGCGCAGTGTAGCAGAGTGCAGCATATTAGGGCGCAGTGTAGCAGTGTGTAGCGTAACAGGGCGCAGTGTAGCAGAGTGCAGCGTAACAGGGCGCAGTGTAGCAGAGTGCAGCGTAACGGCGCAGTGTAGCAGAGTGCAGCATATTAGGGCGCAGTGTAGCAGAGTGCAGTGTAACAGGGCGCAGTGTAGCAGAGTGCAGCGTAACAGGGCGCAGGGTAGCAGAGTGCAGCGTAACGATGCAGTGTAGCAGAGTGCAGCGTAACAGGACGCAGTGTAGCAGAGTGCAGCGTAACAGGAAGCAGAGTGCAATGTAGCAGGGAGCGCATTGCAGAATAACTACTGTGTGTAGCATGGTACCCGGAGCAGTGTGCAACGAGAAGGGTGCAGCTTAGGGAGATGCAGCAAGAAAGGACCCCCATAGAGTGCAGTGTAGCAAGCATTGCTACAGTGTATCTGGGTTGCAGTGAGGTGCAGTATAACAGTGTAGCAGAGTGCAGTGTAACAGGGCGCAGGGTAGCAGAGTGCAGTGTAGCAGAGTGCAGCGTAACAGGGCGCAGTGCAGGAGAGTGCAGCGTAACGGCGCAGTGTAGAAGTGTGCAGCGTAACAGGGCGCAGTGTAGCAGAGTGCAGCGTAACAGGGCGCAGTGTAGCAGAGTGCAGCATATTAGGGCGCAGTGTAGCAGTGTGCAGCGTAACAGGGCGCAGTGTAGCAGAGTGCAGCGTAACAGGGCGCAGTGTAGCAGAGTGCAGCGTAACGGCGCAGTGTAGCAGAGTGCAGCATATTAGGGCGCAGTGTAGCAGAGTGCAGTGTAACAGGGCGCAGTGTAGCAGAGTGCAGTGTAACAGGACGCAGTGTAGCAGAGTGCAGCGTAACGATGCAGTGTAGCAGAGTGCAGCGTAACAGGACGCAGTGTAGCAGAGTGCAGCATAACAGGACGCAGTGTAGCAGAGTAACAGGATGCAGTGTAGCAGAGTGCAGCGTAACAGGGCGCAGGGTAGTAGAGTGCAGCGTAATGATGCAGTGTAGCAGAGTGCAGTGTAACGACGCAGTGTAGCAGAGTGCAGCGTAACAGGACGCAGTGTAGCAGAGTGCAGCATAACAGGACGCAGTGTAGTAGAGTGCAGCGTAACAGGACGCAGTGTAGCAGAGTGCACATAACAGGGCGCAGTGTAGCATAGTGCAGTGTAACAGGATTCAGTGTAGCAGAGTGCAGTGTAATGGCGCAGGGTAGCAGAGTGCAGTGTAACAGGGCGCAGTGTAGTAGAGTGCAGCGTAACAGCGCTATGTAGCAGAGTGCAGTGTAATGGGGCGCAGTGTAGCAGAGTGCAGTGTAACAGGGCGCAGGGTAGCAGAGTGTAGTGTAACAGGGCGCAGTGTAGCAGAGTGCAGTGTAACAGGGCGCAGTGTAACAGGGCGCAGGGTAGCAAAGTGCAGTGTAACAGGGCGCAGTGTAGCAGAGTGCAGTGTAACAGGGCGCAGTGTAGCAGAGTGCAGTGTAACAGGGCGCAGTGTAGCGAGTTGCAGTGAGCAGGGTGTTTTATTGAAGGGTGCAGTCTGCCGATGTAGGCAGCGTCATTGCACTTGCCGGCGCCCTCCCACAGGAGACATGGTGAGTCCCGCCAGGTGTCAGGTCCTGTACAGCAGGTAGCAGTGTTACAATGAGCAGAGTACAGTTGGATTTAGTATTTGTTATTTATAGCGGCACGTACAGCGCACATTACAGAGATAATATACAAACACATCACTGGGAAGCGTACTACAACCAGGCACTAGTGCTTCCAATATAGCTCCAGGCTGGAGAACTCCACTCCTCAAGGGCCACCAGGTTTTCAGGATATCCCTGCTTCAGCACAGGTGGCTCACTGATTGAGCCACCTGTGCTGAATCAGTGACTGAGCCACCTGTGCTGAAGCAATGACTTATTAAGCCACCTGTGCTGAAGCAGTGACTGATTGAGCCACCTGTGCTGAAGCAGGGATAGCCGGAAAAGCTCCCCTGTTGGTGGCCCAACCCGATCGCACCGTTTGCCGGCGACGCTTGCGGGAAGTGACGTCATCTCTCCGGATCGGAGCGAGGAAGGAGCGAGGCTGGCGTGTGCGCCGCCCGTGTCGGTTCCCGGACCCAGCGCGGTGTCAGTGCCCTGTGACACATCGCGCCCTTGGTGCGTGCATTGTCTTGTTTCTTTCTATTTATTTCCAGTAAATGGCACGCAGTCTCTGCTCTACGGTCTGTGTTTTCTCATTACGTCTGAGCGGAGGACCCGAGGTCTGACACCGCACTGCAACTCTCACCTCTATTTCTCAACCTGTATCAGAGGTCCCACACACTACCGAAAGAGGTTTAACCTCTGCACTGCCTTGCTGAACTGAACAGCATGCGAGTGGGGGGGAAATATGTTTTTCTGCTTTTAAACCCTACATTTTTGCGGTGTTGCACTATTTCCCCCCCTTTTTTCTGTGCATATTCCTGGGAGTATTTGCGCTCCGTATCCTGTACCAAACATTTCCAAGACGATTGGGGAAAGTCTTTATTCATCGCAGCTGCACTAACCCCTATGGTTCTTCTGCTGTGCTGTATATTATTCTCATTATTTTTATTTTTCACACGTCACAGGGTTGGTTGTATATCACTTATTTTATCATAAAGTGAAATGTGCGCTTTCCTTTTCGCACATTTCTCTGTTGTAAAGATGGGTCTGGAAAATGGGGAGAGAGGAGCTCGGTGATCGGAAGAGAATCCCTGAGAGAGCAGAGAGAGAGATTGCAGGTGGGTCAGAGCAGTAGAGATGCACGGGGCAGAAAGGAGATAGGTCTGAGAGGAGTGGAGGAGGCGAACAGGTACATAGGGGCAGGTAAGAATACGATTAAAGTGTTAGCTGCAGTTGAAACATATATATAAAAAGGTATTTCGTTTTTAATTGAAACAATGTGAAAATAAATAATAGTCTATCATAAGTATTGTAAATAAAAGAGAGAACATATAATCAATTGCCGATAGAAATTCACACACTTTCTATCATTCCTTCATGTAGAGTCCACATTAGTCCTGATACCCAGTGTAGATTCAGCCTTACATAACACAAGAGAGAAAGGAAAGGACAAAAATATATAGTGTAGTATGCCCCAAAAATAACTTGAGATAAAATACCAGTAATAACGGATGGAAGAATGAACGAAGAAGAATAAAGTACTACTTTGGAAAGATACCTGGTCTAATAAACTGCCTGACACATAATAGACTTCGAGTGTAAGACTAGTATTTTATTTTTGGCCATAGTACACTAGATATTTTCTATTTTTGTACTTTCTTTTGACTTTTACGAGGCTCAATCCGCACTGATTAGCTGCAGAGCGACAGAGGAAAGGGAGAATCCTGGCAATATTTGGGAGGAAGAAACAGCAGGACAGTGTTAATAAGAGAGGAAAAGGAGATAAAGAGTTGACACCCAAGCAATGTGCTCCAGGCACAGGATGGATCATAGTGTTATCAGCAATGACCAAAAGAAGGTGTCAATGGGACCAGGCTCAGGAGAAGCTTAGAAGGGGACATATTATGTTTAAAGCAATGAATAAACATCTAAGTAGATCAAATCCAGAGTCATTCTGGGACTGGGCTGCAGGTCGATATGCAGAGGGAAATAAATAGCTGTGTGTGATCAGCCTAAAGAACATACACAAAGCCAGGGGAGTTAATGAGGTGACCAAGCTAAATTGTATACAGAACGAAAAATGGGGAGAGGACCTAGAACGGGGGGAGGGGGGAGCAGAACAAAGCCTTGAGGTAACCCACACGGCAAGAAAAGGAGTCAGCCAAACAGTGACCAAGAGATGAGAAAGGAAGGAATAAAACCAGAAGTGTGCTGTGCCCCGTACACCATGTGGGTGGAGAATGCGAAGAAGAAGAGGGTGGAGAATGCGGAGAAGAAGAAGAATGTGAAGAAGAAGAAGGTGGAGAAGAAGAAGAAGGTGGAGAAGGAGAAGAAGAAGAAGGTGGTGGAGAAGAAGAAGAAGGTGGAGAATGTGATGAAGAAGAAGAGAGTGGAGAATGTGAAGTAGAAGAGGATGGAGAATGTGAAGAAGAAAAGGGTGGAGAATGTGATGAAGAAAAGGGTGGAGAATGTAATGAAGAAGAGGGTGTATAATGTGAAGAAGAGGCAGAGAATTTGAAGAAGAAGAGGGTGTAGAATGTGAAGAAGAAGAAGAAGAAGAAGAAGAAGTGGAGAATATAAAAAAGAAGATGGTGGAGAAGAAGATGGAGAATGTGAAGACGAAGAGAGTGGAGAATGTGAAGAAGAAGAGGGTGGAGAATGTGAAGAAGAAGAGGGTGGAGAATGTGAAGAAGAGGATGGAGAATGTGAAGAAGAAAAAGGTGGAGAATGTGAAGAAGAAAAGGGTGGAGAATGTGACGAAGAAGAGGGTGGAGAATGTGACGAAGAAGAGGGTGTAGAATGTGAAGAAGAAGAGGGTGGAGAATGTGAAGAAGAAGAAGTGGAGAATGTGACGAAGAAGAGGATGGAGAATGTGACGCAGAAGAGGGTGGAGAATGTGACGAAGAAGAGGGTGTAGAATGTAAAGAAGAAGAGGGTGGAGAATGTGAAGAAGAAGTGGAGAATGTGACGAAGAAGAGGATGGAGAATGTGACGAAGAAGAGGGTGGAGAATGTGACGAAGAAGAGGGTGGAGAAGGACGAAGAAGAGGGTGGTTGGGGGTATTAAAAGCAGCAGATATGGAATGAAGAATGAGAATGGAGTTTGTGTAAGTTCCAATCATCACATTTATCTCTGTACACGGAGATCATTATTCTTTTTAGGTTGTAAGCTCCATCAAGCAGGGTGCTTCTTACCTACTGTACCAGTGTGTTAATATAGCAATTTTATTGTTCACACCCCATTGTCCTACACTGTCAATATGTCGGCACATTAGAAATGAATAAATAAATAAGAAGAAGAACTTGGAATTGGTGAAACACGCCTGCATGACCGCCAATCCTTTGCTCTTTCAAGCTGTGTTTCATGTTGATTCTTGCTCACTAAAACTTAATGAAGTCTGTGCTTGGGGAATTAAATTATAAATCAGAATATGCGATTCAAGAAGTAACCAGACAGGTTTTATTGACTAGAGTAACTTGACCCATTGCTCTTTGTCATTCAATCACTTATTGTGCACATAGCGATACTTTTAATAACAACTTTGTATCACATGGTGTGTTTCTCCCAATGGGATTCAAAGTGTTTCCTAATTACAATATGATGTAGCGTGTTACACGGAGCAGTGCATTTTACAGACACAGCCCCTGCCCTGAAGAGCTTACAATCAGTTAGAGCCTTTCCTCAGTGAGACGCTTCTTATTTTCATTGCACCACCATAAGAGTCTTCATTGGGTTCTTGTGCATTAACTTTCAAGTGTTATACCGTCATATTCTTCACACATCTCACTCATTAGACGTGTACAGCTCTAATAACCGTATTAGGTGCCCGAGGGACATGTAGCTTCATAGCAGGTTCCAATACCTTTCAATGGATCCTTTCTAAACACTACAGTATACTTGAGATTTCAAAACCTTAAATTAGCCCTCAGTACATCTGAAGAGGAGGCTGTGAAATCCTATCTGCAACGACATCTAGGAAGGATTCTTCTTTATAGCTAGCAAAACCTTGTGCTATTTCTGTAGAGATTACAAACTGATGCAGGGGTTCTCAACTCCAGTCCTCAAGAACACCCAACAGGTCAGGTTTTAATGATATCCCAGCTTCAGCGCAGGTGGCTTAATCAGTGGCTCCATTAAGACTGGGCCACTGATTGTGCACCCTGTGCTGAAGCAGTGACTGATTGAGCCACCTGTGCTGAAGCAGGGACTGATTGAGCCACCTGTGCTTATGCAGGTATACTGTATCCTTAAAACCTGACCTGTTTGGGGGGTTTTGAGGAGTGGAGTTGAGAACCACTGATGTAATGTTTGGGGCCTGATTTACCCAACAAAAGACAGAAAAGCCCAATGCTACATCCAATGTGACAAAATATATAGTAAATAGTACTGTATATAGTTAAATACTTCAATAATAATATTCTCTGTACAGAGGAAAAGAGAAGTTTCACAGTTTAGTGTTAGGACCTGCAAATGTGGTTATGCCTTGACGTGGGTGTCATATATGGGTGAGCTTAAACCCTGGGAGGAGGGGCCCCTAACCTCCAAACAACTGAGGGGTTGAAAATTGAAATTAACAAACACACAATCCCAGCACGCTCTAACCCCATATATATATATATATATATATATATATATATATATATATATATATATATATAATATATATATTACACAATCCCAGCAAGCTCTAACCCCATATATATATATATATATATATATATATATATATATATATATATATATATATATATATATATATATATATATATATATATACACATATATAATATATAACTATTATAGTGGGTTTGGGGGTTAGAGCTTGTGGGATTGTTAATCTGATTTACTTAAACCACAAGCCACTGACACTTATTCAAATCAAGTTTTATCCACTTCAGTTACTGCTAATAATATGGTCAAAGATAAGCATTTTCCAGAAAAAAATGTAATTAATGAGCACGACTCGGCCAAAGGGCGTTCTGTTCATGAGCAAAGGGACTATAAAGCATTATTGGGGTTCTCCAAAAAAAATACTTCGCCTTATCCCAGCATCGCTCAAACAATCCTAACCCCAAACTCAACAGAACTGAACATTCCTCCCGGACGGAAAGGCCAGCACGGACTCCGGACACAATGACCCTAACGCTGAAGCATGGGAAGCCAGGTCCAGATCCCGGCGTCAGCTCCTTGTGACCTTGGGCAGGTGACTTTATCTCCCTGTGCCTCTGGCTTCAAACATAGATTGTAAGCTCCGCGGGGCAGGGACTGTGCCTGCAACATCCTATGTACAGCTCTGCGTAGCACGCGCTGTACTGTAATTGGGAAGCATTTGGGGAGAAAAGCACTAAATAAAATAAAGGTTTTATTAGTATCTTCTTTGCATTACAGGGAACCGCAGGGGGGCGGGGGGGGGGGTAGACCACACTCTATAAGCAGTGGAGAGATACGGAGTAAACAGCCTTCAGATTGTGGTACTATAAGTATTATCCTCTGTAAAGCGAGTGTGCTTTGGGATGCTGGCGATGTGTAGACATTCTCAGTGCTACGTGTTCTGCATCTCCATTTTCCTGGGATGTTAAACATATTCCCCCAAACAGGCTATGCACATTTAATCACAAATGACTTTCAAGCTATACCTTAACTAAGGCTGACCTTATCTTCCCCAGATCATACCAAGGCATTGACTGAGCAGCAATCAATCCTGTGACCTTGTGTACACACAGAGTCATCAGTCTAACCACCGCACCACACGTCCTGGTGGATTCAGACGGTGAAGGGAAAAAAATAGGTGATGTCATTTTCGCAGAAGTTAAAGAAAACATGTGCCTTGCGTATTAACTTCAGCGCTCGGCGCTCTTGCACTTGGTTACGGAGTCCCGTTTACACAGAGCCCCGTCAAACAGTCGCTGCTAAGAGACGAGGCATGAATGTAAGGCTCTTAGCATCAACTGCGAAACAGCCATTTATGATGCTTGATATAGAGCCCCATAGGGTTATCATATTATGACCACCGGATGGTACTTGGATACACTGCGGTGATAAAGATAAATGGAACTGTGACCAGTGAGTTTTAAAGGCACGGCACTTTATTATTAAATCTACTTGTACACTCAGAGTGGACGTGGGAGTATTTTGGTTGCACATTGAACCCCCGCTTCCCCCCCACATTATGAACCTGCGGTTGTTTGTGTGATGGACCTGGCATCTCTCCATACATCATCAGCAGGCACCCCCGGACACTGGAGATATCATGAGATACTAATGTAACAAACCACAGTCATTATGAATGCATCCCACAATGCACTCAAACGCTTGTTACTGTCCTCTGGAGTTTATTAGTCAATTCCAAAAATGTATTAGCAAGCAAACGTCTCCATGTAGCTGCATGGAAGTGAAACACAGCAATCTCATGTTGCTGGCTGGCTTCCAGATGCTATACTTTACACCTCCAACCTCACCCCCCGGTCTCTCTTTCTGAACATGGAGTGGGCCTCTTCCATTCCGCGGCGAGCACATCGCAATCTGTATCTAACTCCAGAGAGTTCATCTCATGATGCGTTCCTGGGAATATTTCAAGGTGCTACGTGCCGACTCGTCTAGAGGTTACGGGAGCAGTCAGTGGCTGCGGGAGGCATACTATCGCGGGGTGTCGCTTTACTTCTGTACATTTTATTTGGGGGGAGAATTAAATCTTCAAGATGTAAGGTTGATGTCGGTGCCCAAGAGACCCGCAGAAGATGTGAAAAAAATACAAATAGCACGTTTCGTACATTTAATGCTAGCGCGCAGGCAGGTGTAGCCAGACTTACTGTTTTCAGTGCCACACAAAATCAAGGTAAATCCACGGCATTTATTTGCATGGTGTGGCCCCGCGGCGGGCGTAATACTCGGCAGTAATGGTAGGCGGCGCTAGTGTGTCTTTATTCTAAATGCAATGTAACCCACCACTTATTCCCATCAAAACAGTATAAATTGGAGTTGTTCGGGCAATACTCGTACTTATGCTGGGGCAGTACATACTCGGATGGGGCAGATAGGCGGGAGAGGATCGGAAAGGCCTATTCAATCGCTTTCGCCGCCTGAAATCGCCGAGCGGAAACATATCCGTCCAAGAAGCGCGTAATGCCCAGAACTCGCCTGTCAGGCCGGCTCGCGGTGTCCTAACGAAGCGTTCGTGAATGCTTAACGCGTGTCCAATACGGTCCTCCCACCCTTCTGTGCTGCTTCGTAGGAAGGATACTTGCCACTGATACACTGATAGATCTCACAGAGGTTTACCCTCTTATCAGAACTTTTTTGAATGGCAAAATATATCAGCGAAACATAGCTGCACGGTGATATAAGAAGTGATTTCTCGCTGTGTTTCGCTGCCGTCTGAAAAACGCTCCGAGAAAAACTGTACCTTATTTTGATTTTTTTACAGTACAAGGTCAGATTGAACAAAAAAAACTACAGTATGTCTTCAAATCAGACATTTCTTTCTGTTCTGTTACATTGTATCTTGTATAGAAAGACGTGTGAAGTTTTTGGCAGGTGCAACATGGCATGGGTAAAGGTATTGTATTCAGTGCGACACACGCAGTATGCAATGAATGAATCATACAGGACAGCGCATGCGCAGGCGTGGGTAAAGGTATTGTATTCAGTGCGACACACGCAGTATGCAATGAATGAATCATACAGGACAGCGCATGCGTGGGCGTGGGTAAAGGTATTGTATTCAGTGCGACACACGCAGTATGCAATGAATGAATCATTCAGGACGGCGCATGCGCAGGCGTGGGTAAAGGTATTGTATTCAGTGCGACACACGCCGTATGCAATGAATGAATCATACAGGACGGCGCATGCGCAGGCGTGGGTAAAGGTATTGTATTCAGTGCGACACACGCCGTATGCAATGAATGAATCATACAGGACGGCGCATGCGCAGGCGTGGGTAAAGGTATTGTATTCAGTGTGACACACGCCGTATGCAATGAATGAATCATTCAGGACGGCGCATGCGCAGGCGTGGGTAAAGGTATTGTATTCAGTGCTACACAACCGTATGCAATGAATGAATCATTCAGGATGGCGCATGCGCAGGCGTGGGTAAAGGTATTGTATTCAGTGCGACACACGCCGTATGCATTGAATGAATCATACAGGATGGCGCATGCGCAGGCGTGGGTAAAGGTATTGTATTCAGTGCTACACAACCGTATGCAATGAATGAATCATTCAGGACGGCGCATGCGCAGGCGTGGGTAAAGGTATTGTATTCAGTGCGACACACGCCGTATGCAATGAATGAATCATACAGGACGGCGCATGCGCAGGCGTGGGTAAAGGTATTGTATTCAGTGCGACACACGCCGTATGCATTGAATGAATCATACAGGACGGCGCATACGCAGGCGTGGGTAAAGGTATTGTATTCAGTGCGCCATCTGCTGTATGCAATGAATGAATCATACAGGACGGCGCATGCGCAGGCGTGGGTAAAGGTATTGTATTCAGTGCGCCATCTGCTGTATGCAATGAATGAATCATACAGGACAGCGCATGCGCGGGCGTGGGTAAAGGTATTCAGTGCGCCATCTGCTGTATGCAATGAATGAATCATACAGGATGGCGCATGCGCAGGCGTGGGTAAAGGTATTGTATTCAGTGCGCCATCTGCTGTATGCAATGAATGAATCATACAGGACGGCGCATGCGCAGGCGTGGGTAAAGGTATTGTATTCAGTGCTACACAACCGTATGCAATGAATGAATAATTCAGGATGGCGCATGCGCAGGCGTGGGTAAAGGTATTGTATTCAGTGCGACACACGCCGTATGCATTGAATGAATCATACAGGATGGCGCATGCGCAGGCGTGGGTAAAGGTATTGTATTCAGTGCTACACAACCGTATGCAATGAATGAATCATTCAGGACGGCGCATGCGCAGGCGTGGGTAAAGGTATTGTATTCAGTGCGACACACGCCGTATGCAATGAATGAATCATACAGGACGGCGCATGCGCAGGCGTGGGTAAAGGTATTGTATTCAGTGCGACACACGCCGTATGCATTGAATGAATCATACAGGACGGCGCATACGCAGGCGTGGGTAAAGGTATTGTATTCAGTGCGCCATCTGCTGTATGCAATGAATGAATCATACAGGACGGCGCATGCGCAGGCGTGGGTAAAGGTATTGTATTCAGTGCGCCATCTGCTGTATGCAATGAATGAATCATACAGGACAGCGCATGCGCGGGCGTGGGTAAAGGTATTCAGTGCGCCATCTGCTGTATGCAATGAATGAATCATACAGGATGGCGCATGCGCAGGCGTGGATAAAGGTATTGTATTCAGTGCGCCATCTGCTGTATGCAATGAATGAATCATACAGGACGGCGCATGCGCAGGCGTGGGTAAAGGTATTGTATTCAGTGCGCCATCTGCTGTATGCAATGAATGAATCATACAGGACAGCGCATGCGCGGGCGTGGGTAAAGGTATTGTATTCAGTGCGACACACGCAGTATGCAGTGAATGAATCATACAGGACGGCGCATGCGCAGGCGTGGGTAAAGGTATTGTATTCAGTGCGACACACGCAGTATGCAATGAATGAATCATTCAGGACGGCGCATGCGCAGGCGTGGGTAAAGGTATTGTATTCAGTGCGACACACGCCGTATGCAATGAATGAATCATTCAGGACGGCGCAGGCGTGGGTAAAGGTATTGTATTCAGTGCTACACAACCGTATGCAATGAATGAATCATTCAGGACGGCGCATGCGCAGGCGTGGGTAAAGGTATTGTATTCAGTGCGACACACGCCGTATGCAATGAATGAATCATTCAGGACGGCGCATGCGCAGGCATGGGTAAAGGTATTGTATTTAGTGCGACACACGCCGTATGCAATGAATGAATCATTCAGGACGGCGCATGCGCAGGCGTGGGTAAAGGTATTGTATTCAGTGCTACACACGCCGTATGCAATGAATGAATCATTCAGGACGGCGCAGGCGTGGGTAAAGGTATTGTATTCAGTGCGACACACGCCGTATGCATTGAATGAATCATACAGGATGGCGCATGCGCAGGCGTGGGTAAAGGTATTGTATTCAGTGCGACACACGCCGTATGCATTGAATGAATCATACAGGATGGCGCATGCGCAGGCGTGGGTAAAGGTATTGTATTCAGTGCTACACAACCGTATGCAATGAATGAATCATTCAGGACGGCGCATGCGCAGGCGTGGGTAAAGGTATTGTATTCAGTGCGACACACGCCGTATGCAATGAATGAATCATACAGGACGGCGCATGCGCAGGCGTGGGTAAAGGTATTGTATTCAGTGCGACACACGCCGTATGCATTGAATGAATCATACAGGACGGCGCATACGCAGGCGTGGGTAAAGGTATTGTATTCAGTGCGCCATCTGCTGTATGCAATGAATGAATCATACAGGACGGCGCATGCGCAGGCGTGGGTAAAGGTATTGTATTCAGTGCGCCATCTGCTGTATGCAATGAATGAATCATACAGGACAGCGCATGCGCGGGCGTGGGTAAAGGTATTCAGTGCGCCATCTGCTGTATGCAATGAATGAATCATACAGGATGGCGCATGCGCAGGCGTGGATAAAGGTATTGTATTCAGTGCGCCATCTGCTGTATGCAATGAATGAATCATACAGGACGGCGCATGCGCAGGCGTGGGTAAAGGTATTGTATTCAGTGCGCCATCTGCTGTATGCAATGAATCATACAGGACAGCGCATGCGCGGGCGTGGGTAAAGGTATTGTATTCAGTGCGACACACGCAGTATGCAGTGAATGAATCATACAGGACGGCGCATGCGCAGGCGTGGGTAAAGGTATTGTATTCAGTGCGACACACGCAGTATGCAATGAATGAATCATTCAGGACGGCGCATGCGCAGGCGTGGGTAAAGGTATTGTATTCAGTGCGACACACGCCGTATGCAATGAATGAATCATTCAGGACGGCGCAGGCGTGGGTAAAGGTATTGTATTCAGTGCTACACAACCGTATGCAATGAATGAATCATTCAGGACGGCGCATGCGCAGGCGTGGGTAAAGGTATTGTATTCAGTGCGACACACGCCGTATGCAATGAATGAATCATTCAGGACGGCGCATGCGCAGGCATGGGTAAAGGTATTGTATTTAGTGCGACACACGCCGTATGCAATGAATGAATCATTCAGGACGGCGCATGCGCAGGCGTGGGTAAAGGTATTGTATTCAGTGCTACACACGCCGTATGCAATGAATGAATCATTCAGGACGGCGCAGGCGTGGGTAAAGGTATTGTATTCAGTGCGACACACGCCGTATGCAATGAATGAATCATTCAGGACGGCGCATGCGCAGGCGTGGGTAAAGGTATTGTATTCAGTGCGGCACACGCCGTATGCAATGAATGAATCATTCAGGACGGCGCATGCGCAGGCGTGGGTAAAGGTATTGTATTCAGTGCGACACACGCCGTATGCAATGAATGAATCATTCAGGACGGCGCATGCGTGGGTAAAGGTATTGTATTCAGTGCTACACAACCGTATGCAATGAATGAATCATTCAGGACGGCGCATGCGCAGGCGTGGGTATAGGTATTGTATTCAGTGCGGCACACGCCGTATGCAATGAATGAATCATTCAGGACGGCGCAGGCGTGGGTAAAGGTATTGTATTCAGTGCTACACAACCGTATGCAATGAATGAATCATTCAGGACGGCGCATGCGCAGGCGTGGGTAAAGGTATTGTATTCAGTGCGACACACGCCGTATGCAATGAATGAATCATTCAGGACGGCGCATGCGCAGGCGTGGGTAAAGGTATTGTATTTAGTGCGACACACGCCGTATGCAATGAATGAATCATTCAGGACGGCGCATGCGCAGGCGTGGGTAAAGGTATTGTATTCAGTGCTACACACGCCGTATGCAATGAATGAATCATTCAGGACGGCGCATGCGCAGGCGTGGGTAAAGGTATTGTATTCAGTGCTACACAACCGTATGCAATGAATGAATCATTCAGGACGGCGCATGCGCAGGCGTGGGTAAAGGTATTGTATTCAGTGCGGCACACGCCGTATGCAATGAATGAATCATTCAGGACGGCGCAGGCGTGGGTAAAGGTATTGTATTCAGTGCTACACAACCGTATGCAATGAATGAATCATTCAGGACGGCGCATGCGCAGGCGTGGGTAAAGGTATTGTATTCAGTGCGGCACACGCCGTATGCAATGAATGAATCATTCAGGACGGCGCAGGCGTGGGTAAAGGTATTGTATTCAGTGCGACACACGCCGTATGCAATGAATGAATCATTCAGGACGGCGCATGCGCAGGCGTGGGTAAAGGTATTGTATTCAGTGCGGCACACGCCGTATGCAATGAATGAATCATTCAGAACGGCGCATGCGCAGGCGTGGGTAAAGGTATTGTATTCAGTGCGACACACGCCGTATGCAATGAATGAATCATTCAGGACGGCGCAGGCGTGGGTAAAGGTATTGTATTCAGTGCTTCACAACCGTATGCAATGAATGAATCATTCAGGACGGCGCATGCGCAGGCGTGGGTAAAGGTATTGTATTCAGTGCGACACACGCCGTATGCAATGAATGAATCATTCAGGACGGCGCATGCGCAGGCATGGGTAAAGTTATTGTATTTAGTGCGACACACGCCGTATGCAATGAATGAATCATTCAGGACGGCGCATGCGCAGGCGTGGGTAAAGGTATTGTATTCAGTGCGACACACGCAGTATGCAATGAATGAATCATACAGGACAGCGCATGCGCAGGCGTGGGTAAAGGTATTGTATTCAGTGCTACACACGCCGTATGCAATGAATGAATCATTCAGGACGGCGCAGGCGTGGGTAAAGGTATTGTATTCAGTGCGACACACGCCGTATGCAATGAATGAATCATTCAGGACGGCGCATGCGCAGGCGTGGGTAAAGGTATTGTATTCAGTGCGGCACACGCCGTATGCAATGAATGAATCATTCAGGACGGCGCATGCGCAGGCGTGGGTAAAGGTATTGTATTCAGTGCGACACACGCCGTATGCAATGAATGAATCATTCAGGACGGCGCAGGCGTGGGTAAAGGTATTGTATTCAGTGCGACACACGCCGTATGCAATGAATGAATCATTCAGGACGGCGCATGCGCAGGCGTGGGTAAAGGTATTGTATTCAGTGCGACACACGCCGTATGCAATGAATGAATCATTCAGGACGGCGCATGCGCAGGCGTGCGTAAAGGTATTGTATTCAGTGCGACACACGCCGTATGCAATGAATGAATCATTCAGGACGGCGCATGCGCAGGCGTGGGTAAAGGTATTGTATTCAGTGCGACACACGCCGTATGCAATGAATGAATCATTCAGGACGGCGCAGGCGTGGGTAAAGGTATTGTATTCAGTGCGGCACACGCCGTATGCAATGAATGAATCATTCAGGACGGCGCATGCGCAGGCGTGGGTAAAGGTATTGTATTCAGTGCGACACACGCCGTATGCAATGAATGAATCATTCAGGACGGCGCAGGCGTGGGTAAAGGTATTGTATTCAGTGCTACACAACCGTATGCAATGAATGAATCATTCAGGACGGCGCATGCGCAGGCGTGGGTAAAGGTATTGTATTTAGTGCGACACACGCCGTATGCAATGAATGAATCATTCAGGACGGCGCATGCGCAGGCGTGGGTAAAGGTATTGTATTTAGTGCGACACACGCCGTATGCAATGAATGAATCATTCAGGACGGCGCATGCGCAGGCGTGGATAAAGGTATTGTATTCAGTGCTACACAACCGTATGCAATGAATGAATCATTCAGGATGGCGCATGCGCAGGCGTGGGTAAAGGTATTGTATTCAGTGCGACACACGCCGTATGCATTGAATGAATCATACAGGATGGCGCATGCGCAGGCGTGGGTAAAGGTATTGTATTCAGTGCTACATAACCGTATGCAATGAATGAATCATTCAGGACGGCGCATGTGCAGGCGTGGGTAAAGGTATTGTATTCAGTGCGACACACGCCGTATGCATTGAATGAATCATACAGGACGGCGCATGCGCAGGCGTGGGTAAAGGTATTGTATTCAGTGCGACACACGCCGTATGCAATGAATGAATCATACAGGACGGCGCAAGCGCAGGCGTGGGTAAAGGTATTGTATTCAGTGCGCCATCTGCTGTATGCAATGAATGAATCATACAGGACAGCGCATGCGCGGGCGTGGGTAAAGGTATTGTATTCAGTGCGCCATCTGCTGTATGCAATGAATGAATCATACAGGACAGCGCATGCGCGGGCGTGGGTAAAGGTATTGTATTCAGTGCGCCATCTGCTGTATGCAATGAATGAATCATACAGGACAGCGCATGCGCGGGCGTGGGTAAAGGTATTCAGTGCGCCATCTGCTGTATGCAATGAATGAATCATACAGGACAGCGCATGCGCGGGCGTGGGTAAAGGTATTCAGTGCGCCATCTGCTGTATGCAATGAATGAATCATACAGGACAGCGCATGGGCGGGCGTGGGTAAAGGTATTCAGTGCGCCATCTGCCGTATGCAATGAATGAATCATACAGGACGGCGCATGCGCGGGCGTGGGTAAAGGTATTCAGTGCGCCATCTGCCGGGCAAATACTGAATTGCAACAAGATAAATAACCCCACAATTAATTCTGCGGACGAGCCACGTTTGACAGGTTGTTCACGTGGTTGAATCTCCCACCGTGTCACAGAACCGAAAACAGTCTAACTACATCTGTAGCAACAAGAAAATAGTATTTCGCCATATTTAGGAGCATATTGAGGAGAGGGAGCGGCTCAGGGAGTAAAGACACTGACTGGCACTGAGAGTTTGAAGCAGGAGAGTCTGGTTCAATTCCCGGTGTCGGCTCCTTGTGACCTTGGGCAAGTCACTTTATCTCCCTGTGCCTCAGGCACCAAAAACATAGATTGTAAGCTCCACGGGGCAGGGACCTGTCTGCAAAATGTCTCTGTAAAGCGCTACGTAAAACTAGCAGCGCTATACAAGAACATGTTATTATTATTATTATTATTATTATTATTATTATTATTATATTGTGTCACCTTCATATATATCCCCAAAATCGTATTTTTCCTTCACTGTCTATGTTTCGATTTTCCTTCCACCATATGTTCCTGTATCTATCTATTTATCTTTCCTCTTCTTTCCTTTCTCTTTTACACCATCGTACCCTCTCTTCCCTAAATGTCCTCCTCCTCCTTCCCTGATGTGTGTGGGAAGGATGGTGGACACAATGCATTAAAGAGGACAATTTCCCCAACATATTTGCAAGGTTAAATGTCAGTGCAATAGGCCCGCATGGGATCCCCCTCTTCTCTAAATTCCCTCCCCCTTCTCCCCTTCCTCTCTCTGTGTCCCCTGCCTCTCTCTGTGTCCCCTTCCTCTCTCTGTATCCCCTTCCTCTCTCTGTATCCCCTTCCTCTCTGTGTCCCCTTCCTCTCTCTGTATCCCCTTCCTCTCTCTGTATCCCCTTCCTCTCTCTGTATCCCCTGTCTCTCTCTGTGTTCCCTTCCTCTCTCTTTATCCCCTTCCTCTCTGTGTCCCCTGCCTCTCTCTGTGTCCCCTGCCTCTCTCTGTGTCCCCTGCCTCTCTCTGTGTCCCCTGCCTCTCTCTGTGTCCCCTGCCTCTCTCTGTGTCCCCTGCCTCTCTCTGTGTCCCCTTCCTCTCTCTGTGTCCCCTTCCTCTCTCTGTGTCCCCTTCCTCTCTCTGTGTCCCCTGCCTCTCTCTGTGTCCCCTTCCTCTCTCTGTGTCCCCTTCCTCTCTCTGTGTCCCCTTCCTCTCTCTGTGTCCCCTTCCTCTCTCTGTGTCCCCTTCCTCTCTCTGTATCCCCTTCCTCTCTCTGTGTCCCCTGCCTCTCTCTGTGTTCCCTTCCTCTCTCTCTATCCCCTTCCTCTCTCTTTATCCCCTTCCTCTCTGTGTACCCTTCCTCTCTCTGTGTCCCCTTCCTCTCTCTGTGTCCCCTGCCTCTCTCTGTGTCCCCTTCCTCTCTCTGTATCCCCTTCCTCTCTCTGTGTCCCCTTCCTCTCTCTGTGTCCCCTTCCTCTCTCTGTATCCCCTTCCTTACTGTTAGCAGAACATTATCTCTGTTCATTTCACAGTGATCCCACGTTCTCCAGCAGTAGGGTGAGACCATGGAACAGACGAGCCCGTGCGCCATTATTGTAAACCTTGCGCAAACTGAGTCTTTTCCTCCCACTGCCGTGTAACACAGTAACAGGGGGACAGAAGGAGCATATGGGCCATTAATTATATCTGTCCCACTCTAGGTCAGCGGCGCTGAACTCCAGTCCTCAAGACCCCCCCCCCCCCCCAACAGGTCAGGTGTTGAGGATATCGCAGCTTCAACACAGGTGGCTTAATCAGACGGAGCCGCTGATTGAGCAATGGTGATGAAGCAGGGACTGACTGAGCCACCTGTGCTGAAGCAGGGATATCCTTAAAACCTGACCTGTTTGGGTGGTCTTCAGGACTAAGGTGATATGGTGTCACAGATAAGGAGGTGATGTACGACACATTGAGCCTTTTCACCTTCACACGTAACCATCACATGCCATACTGTAGTAACTGTCTCTGTATAGTCTCTGCCTTTTCTGGCTTTATTGAACCTATTTGGGAGTGTGCGTGGATATGGATATGTATATATAAACAGACAGACAGATAGATAGGGTAAGGAAAACAGCAAGCACTCCAATGTTGTAATCCAAATAAACCTGGTGCTAGTCCCATAAATAATGCAAAGAGTACGTTACCATCCAGCAGGGTAGCAGAACAGCAAAGAGAGGCAGCAGCACTCAGGGGCAAGTGTACAAAGAATTGTATTGTAACAGGCACAAAAATCTGACATTTCGATTCCACTGAGGGATCTTCTTCCTGGGGTGTGCCAGATAGATAGATATATTATGGAGGCAGAAGGGACTTATATTTCAGTTAATACCCAATGAGGTATTCCCCTTTCACTGGATACCAACATTTTAAGAAATACATTGAAGGGTTATTACCTAAATGCCCCCCTCCTGCTCCCACGCCTTCTCTCTGTATCCCCGGCCTTACGTTTGGCCAAAAATAATCTATGTTCATTTCCGAGACGATAACGGCATCTAAGACCTTTCGCAAATAAAAGAAAGTTGTATGTGTTGATAAAGATGAAAGGTTTTGCGAGAAGGTTCTGGTAGAAAATGTCACAAAGGCGTTTGCACGCAGGAAGATGAACTTTTCGCACGAGCTTCCCAGGAGGAACACATCAGTGCTGCAATATCCCCACGGTGTATGATTTCAAATGAGGTTACATCATAAAATGGGAGCAGAATTACAGGTACTTGTGCGTGTCGCAGAAGGGATGATCGGAGGGGTTGAGGGTGGGGGGGTGAGATATATGGAGATGGCACGATGAGAGAGGAGCAGTGTGGCATGCCCATAGCAGGTTCAGAGAGCGCAGTGACTGATAGCTGTGGAAGATAGCTGGGAAAGGAAAGGGGCCGTGAGATTGCTATGCATGTCCAGGAGGTGCAGAATGAACACGTGGGCGCGTCACAGTGACGGAGGACCAGGCTGAGAGACAGGGGTGCTGCCTCACTCCGTATGGAAGTACCTTCTCCTCTCTACGTACGGATGCTCAGAGAGGAGAAGGGGAGCTGTGTGACCAGGCCCCAGAGAGGAACGCTATCTGCCCGCGTCACTGCTTCACCCTGGGGGTACCGGCGCGCCGGTCATATGACCTATCTGCCAGCTGTGTTGGGGTGGGAATCAGTTGTGCAGCCATTCAACCATAAAATCTGGTGCCATCTGGAGCAGGCTTTGTGACCCGAGGCACGGAAAGACCTAGTAACATCACTGCTCTCCCCCCTATTATACAGACTCCCTGTATAGTCTTCTAATCTCTCATCACATTCCCTAACCTCTCCTGTTACTGCCTCTCCACAAACAGCTGCTTCTGCTATATCCTCTATCACTGCCCCTCTCTCCTTTATCACAGCTTCTGTCCTGCCCTCTATCCGTTTCTAAGGCCAGATCCATAGTTGGCGCGCACGCACTCGAGACCAAGCGCATGATGTCACGCGCGCCTGTACCCAAGGAGATCCGTGTCCTGCAGGGTTGTGCGATGGGGAGGGGGGAGGCGTGGCGAGGGCGTGCCGGGGGTCGTGCCCTTGACATCACGTGAGCGGTGCAACCTCATTGGCTCAACCGCCCCCGTGACATGGCCGTCACGTGGCAAACTCAAACCAGTTTGTCCCGCCACGCATCTGCCGCCTTCGCGCTCACGCGCGATCTATGGACATGCACATTGGCCTCCAGTGGTTTCTATTTGGCACGAGCGACGTCGCTCACGCCGTTGGATCTAAACCCTCCATCTGGCTACTCCTTATAGTAACAAAGGAGGGAGAGGGAGTAGGGGTATGATACTTTTTATTGGACCAACATGTAGTTGAGATGTTACAAGCTTTCCGACCTCTGGTTGGAAAGCTTGTAACATACTGTAAGGACTCGGGGAGCGTGTCCCCACCGGCGCGCTCCCTCCTTACCTGCTGCCTCGCGCATCACGGAGGAGCTTTGTTGACATTGTGGAGTCTGGCTCCGCCCTCCTCTTATGACGCGCTTCAGCGTCACGCAGCACGCACGCGCACCGCTCTCCAGCTGCATGTCAACTACCCTCATCACGCCCACCAGTCTCCTGCACCGCTCCACCTATCCTTGCCTCCGCTGAGGCTGCACCTCTACTCCTCCCCTCTCTCTCTCATTGGTCCTGCTCTCCCATATATGCTGTGCCACTTGCACTTTGGCTGAGCATAGTTCCAGTTAGTGCTGTTCTCCCACTTCCTGGTTCCTTGTCCTGACTTGCTTTCAGATTCATTTCCTGTGTACCGACCCGGCTTGACCCTTGGACTCCACATTTCTGGCTTACCGATCCCGGCTTTCCTCTGACCTTCCGCATCTCTCCAAACCTGACCACGGCTATCGGACTCCGACCATTCTACCGGCTGCTACCTCTGACCTCTGCAAGTATCAAGACTACTCTAACCTCTTCCATCCCAACCCGGCTGCCTGACCATCCACTCTCGAGAGGTGCCCCTGTGGCTATGGGTGGCGTTATACCCATTCCCACCTCAGTACCGGTGTCCCGCCTTGTTTGTGGTGAGCACAGCGTTACACATACCACCTCCTCCCTCTCCCTCGTTACTACATGAAGGAAGGACCAGCATGGCCCCCCCACCCTTCTTTGCTTCTCCTTATTATCCCTGCCCACCCTCTCTATTCCTCTATGACGTGTTTGGAGGTAGGTCTTGCACTTCTGTTGCCTGTGACAGATCTGATGTGGGTTTGTATTCCTTTTCTACATATACAAGGAAAGTTTGGCACTGCAGTTTGTGTCAGTAATTAGTTTCCGTACAGTGGTGACCTTGTCGTCCCGTATAAGATACGACATGATCAAGTTTAACCTTTGACCCCATAACAAGTTGTGACAATCCCCGAGCTTGGCAACCTGTTTAAACGGCTAAACCTCCAACACAAGGCCTGCCAAGCAGCTGCTTGTAAATAGCTGGTCACAGGGGCCTGGTTAGCAGACAATGGGCAACACGTGTTTCGTTGATGAACTTACAGCCTCGGTCACATGCAGTCACTGCAGGGTTAATAAAGATAACAATAACTAGTTCATTTCATATAGGGCTTTACTCCCAATGGGACTCAAAGCGCGTCACAATTACAGTATAGCGCACGGCACCCAGCACACAGGATTTCTACAGACACAGTCCCTGCCCCGTGGAGCTTACAATCTATGTTTCTGGTGCCTAAGGCACAGGGAGATAAAGTGACTTGTCCAAGGTCACAAGGAGCCGACACCGGGAATTGAACCAGGTTCCCCCGCTGCAAACTCAGTATCGTTGTTTACAGAGCCAGCGTCTTTACTCACCGAGCCGCTTCTTCTCCCGTATAATATAAATCTCCCGTATAATATAAATCTCCCCGTATAATATAAATCTCCCGTATAATATAAATCTCCCCGTATAATATAAATCTCCCCGTATAATATAAATCTCCCCGTATAATATAAATCTCCCCGTATAATATAAATCTCCCCGTATAATATAAATCTCCCGTATAATATAAATCTCCCCGTATAATATAAATCTCCCCGTATAATATAAATCTCCCCGTATAATATAAATCTCCCCGTATAATATAAATCTCCCCGTAAAATACTGTATAAATCTCCCCGTATAATATAAATCTCCCCGTATAATATAAATCTCCTGTATAATATAAATCTCCCGTATAATATAAATCTCCCCGTATAATATAAATCTCCCGTATAATATAAATCTCCCGTATAATATAAATCTCCCCGTATAATATAAATCTCCCCGTATAATATAAATCTCCCATATAATATAAATCTCCCCGTATAATATAAATCTCCCCGTATAATATAAATCTCCCCGTATAATATAAATCTCCCCGTATAATACTGTATAAATCTCCCCGTATAATATAAATCTCCCCGTATAATACTGTATAAATCTCCCCGTATAATACTGTATAAATCTCCCCGTATAATATAAATCTCCCCGTATAATATAAATCTCCCTGTATAATATAAATCTCCCCGTATAATATAAATCTCCCCGTATAATATAAATCTCCCCGTATAATATAAATCTCCCCGTATAATATAAATCTCCCCGTATAATACTGTATAAATCTCCCTGTATAATACTGTATAAATCTCCCCGTATAATACTGTATAAATCTCCCCGTATAATATAAATCTCCCGTATAATATAAATCTCCCCGTATAATATAAATCTCCCGTATAATATAAATCTCCCCGTATAATATAAATCTCCCGTATAATATAAATCTCCCCGTATAATATAAATCTCCCCGTATAATATAAATCTCCCCGTATAATATAAATCTCCCTGAATAATATAAATCTCCCCGTATAATACTGTATAAATCTCCCCGTATAATACTGTATAAATCTCCCCGTATAATATAAATCTCCCGTATAATATAAATCTCCCGTATAATATAAATCTCCCCGTATAATACTGTATAAATCTCCCCGTATAATACTGTATAAATCTCCCCGTATAATATAAATCTCCCGTATAATATAAATCTCCCCGTATAATACTGTATAAATCTCCCCGTATAATATAAATCTCCCCGCATAATATAAATCTCCCCGTATAATATAAATCTCCCCGTATAATATAAATCTCCCCGTATAATATAAATCTCCCCGTATAATATAAATCTCCCGTATAATATAAATCTCCCGTATAATATAAATCTCCCGTATAATATAAATCTCCCCGTATAATATAAATCTCCCGTATAATATAAATCTCCCGTATAATATAAATCTCCCCGTATAATATAAATCTCCCGTATAATATAAATCTCCCGTATAATATAAATCTCCCCGTATAATATAAATCTCACCGTATAATACTGTATAAATCTCCCCGTATAATACTGTATAAATCTCCCCGTATAATATAAATCTCCCGTATAATATAAATCTCCCCGTATAATATAAATCTCCCGTATAATATAAATCTCCCGTATAATATAAATCTCCCCGTATAATATAAATCTCCCCGTATAATATAAATCTCCCCGTATAATATAAATCTCCCCGTATAATATAAATCTCCCCGTATAATATAAATCTCCCCGTATAATATAAATCTCCCGTATAATATAAATCTCCCGTATAATATAAATCTCCCCGTATAATATAAATCTCCCGTATAATATAAATCTCCCCGTATAATATAAATCTCCCCGTATAATACTGTATAAATCTCCCCGTATAATACTGTATAAATCTCCCCGTATAATATAAATCTCCCGTATAATATAAATCTCCCCGTATAATATAAATCTCCCGTATAATATAAATCTCCCGTATAATATAAATCTCCCCGTATAATATAAATCTCCCCGTATAATATAAATCTCCCCGTATAATACTGTATAAATCTCCCCGTATAATACTGTATAAATCTCCCCGTATAATATAAATCTCCCGTATAATATAAATCTCCCCGTATAATATAAATCTCCCGTATAATATAAATCTCCCGTATAATATAAATCTCCCCGTATAATATAAATCTCCCCGTATAATACTGTATAAATCTCCCCGTATAATACTGTATAAATCTCCCCGTATAATATAAATCTCCCGTATAATATAAATCTCCCCGTATAATATAAATCTCCCCGTATAATATAAATCTCCCCGTATAATACTGTATAAATCTCCCCGTATAATACTGTATAAATCTCCCCGTATAATATAAATCTCCCGTATAATATAAATCTCCCCGTATAATATAAATCTCCCCGTATAATATAAATCTCCCGTACAATATAAATCTCCCGTATAATATAAATCTCCCTTTACTTAGAATCTGTTACCCCAATAATGGGAAAATAATAAAAGGGGCATGCAGTATCCCACAATGCCACGTTCTCCAACAGTAGGGTGAAACCATGAGACAGACGAACCCGTGGGCCATTATTGTAAACCTTCGTCAAATGGAGTCTGTTCCTCCCACTGCCGTGTAACACAGTCACAGGGGACAAAAGAAGCATATGGTCCATTAATTATATCCGTCCCACTCTAGGTGACATGGGGTCACAGAGAAAGAGGGGATCTGGACACATTGAGCCTTTCACCTTGTATTGCATTGTATGTCTTTATTTATATAGCGCCATTAATGTACATAGCGCTTCACAGTAGTAATACACGTGGTAATCAAATAAATACAGATAATATAAATAACAGGTCATGGGAATTAGTGCTTTAGACATAAAAGTAACATTAAGAAAGAGGAGTCCCTGCTCCGAGGAGCTTACAGTCTAATTGGTAGGTAGGGAGAACGTACAGAGACAGTAGGAGGGAGCTCTGGTAAGTGCGTCTGCAGGGGGCCAAGCTTTATGTATTATGTGTCCAGAATATCCACCGTGCTATTCATATGCTTCTTTAAACTCACACTTAAGCACCACATCGGCCAGTTCCTCTGGTCCGCGGATTTCAGCGCATCAATCTCAAAAAGGGGCGATTCGCGTTTTGTGGATTTTTTTATTGTTATTACCAAACACTCCGCGGATTCCGCGACCCGTCGACGGATTTGGGCGGCGTTAATCCGATGGATTTGTAGAATCCAGTCCGCGGATTCAGCAATCTATTATTAAAGAATCCGCCAACGGATTGCTGAATCCACAGATTGGATTCTCCAAATCCATCGGATTAACCCCACCCAAGTCCGGTCGCGGATTTTCCACGGTGAAACGGATTCTGGGAGGAAAATGCGGGAAATTAATTTGCCAAATCTCTAGTCCAGATGTGTCCAATAATAGGATTTCTCATAGAAAGAAATTAGAGTTCTTTCTTTTCAAAATAGGTCATTCTCTTGCCCTGTTTGCAGCTAGGAGACGTTGATGATATCTTCGCATACTCCCTTGGAATCCCAACTTTAAACCCAATGGTTTTAAAGCTGCAGTTCAGGCAATATCCTGCATGTGTGTTTTTTTTAAATAAATCAGTTCTGAAGTAAGAAAAAATACTTTTAGCATTTTCTGTTTTAAAAACAACAACTTTGAAAGACCAATTTTCTTGTATTCTATTTTAACAAGCATGCTTGTTCCTATAGCAACGATTTACATTCCCCATATTTAAAGATGTCGCCAAACTTTGCCGATCAATAGACGGAGAACGAATTGACCGGCAGCTGTGCAGTTTTTTAGGTAAGCAGAGATTGCTCACATGAAACTATTGAAGTTAAAAAAAAAAAAAAAAAAAAACTAAAAAAAACAGGGAGCCTGAACTGCAGCTTTAATGTAACAAAGGGATCTATTTACCAAACAGTTTCCCGGCTGTAAAATAGGGCAGAAAAACAGAGCCCGAGTCATCGAGGGAAAGGAATCTCATTGAAAGCCATGCAACCTCAAAGAGCCGATGCATGTCTTTTGCACACACTTTGCCCCAGTTTGTACGACTTTAGTAAATAAACCCCATGTCGACAGCTTGAAACATATTAAAGCAGAAAACACCGTACATTAATACAGTAATAGAAGTTAATGTTTTGATCAACCCACTGCTATTTGTTGCATTTGGGAGATATTAATACATAACATTAATAATAATAATAATAATAATTCCAAATATGGACTCGGCCAGTCACTGGAATTAGTGTACATGGCTCAGTGTTGTGTTGAGCCGTGTCTGGGGGAAATTTGGAGAATAAATGGGATATTTAGTATAGTCTCCCAGCTGCAAAACCAGCACAAAAGAATGGCACCAGATTTTATTAGAAAAATACTATTAATAATAATAGCGTGTTCTTGTATAGCGCTGCTAGTTTTACGTAGCGCTTTACAGAGACATTTTGCAGGCACAGTTCCTGCCCCGTGGAGCTTACAATCTATATTTTTTGTGCCTGAGGCACAGGGAGATAAAGTGACTTGCCCAAGGTCACTAGGAGCTGACACCAGGAATTGAACCAGGCTCCCCTGCTTCACACTCAGTGCCAGTCAGTGTCTTTACTCACTGAGCAGCTACCTCCCTCCCTCCCATTGGATTTCTTGCGGTGATAAATATGGTGCTATTTATTTCACTGGTTTTGCTTCTGGAAGACGTTTGCCCCCTAAATATCCCAGGTACCAGAATATGATGGCCGGGTCAATGCTTGAACATGCTGCCATGTGGACTTTACTGTCTACTATCCCAGGAGTGGTCAACTCTTGTCCTCAAGGGCCACCAACATGGTAGGGTTTCAGGATATCTCTGCTTCAGCACAGGTGGTACAGTCAAAGACTGAGCCACTGATTGAGCCACCTATGCTGAAGCAGGGGTATCCTGAAACCCTGACCTGCTGGTGGCCCTTGAGGACTGGATATGCCCACCCCTGGTCTAATGCATCTAAGCAAGGATATGGGCTCATCAAGGCACTTCAGAAGTTAATTTACTGTCCATCCTAGCCAGGTCAGCTTCAGTGTCTCTTCTGCTAACACCTCCTCCTCCTCTATCGATCTCTCTGTGGGGGTACCCCAGGGCTCTGTCCTGGGACCGCTTCTCTTTTCTCTGTACACACTCTCTCTAGGTGACCTAATAACATCTTTTGGGTTTAAATATCACCTCTATGCTGACGACACACTTTTCAACACCCGACCTTACACCTGCTGTACAAACCAAAGTTTCTGAATGTCTCTCTGGAATATCATCCTGGTTGGCCCTCCACCGCCTTAATCTCAACATGGCTAAAACAGAGCTCCTCATACTTCCTCCCAAACCTGGCCCTACTACCTCCTTCCACATTACTGTTGGAACAACGATCATTCACCCAGTAGCCCAAGCACGCTGCCTAGGGGTCACACTCGACTCCTCACTCACATTCGTCCCTCACATTCAAAACATTTCTAAAACCTGTCGCCTTTTCCTCCACAATATAACAAAGATACGCCCTTTCCTCTGTTGCTCGACTGCTAAAACTCTGACTCAGGCCCTCATTCTCTCCCGTCTTGATTACTGTAACCTCCTGCTGTCCGGCCTTCCTGCCTCTCACCTGTCTCCCCTACAATCTATCCTAAACGCTGCTGCCAGAATCACTCTACTCTTTCCTAGATCTGTCTCAGCATCTCCCCTCATGAAATCCCTCTCCTGGCTTCCGATCAAATCTCACATCTCACACTCCATTCTTCTCCTCACTTTTAAAGCTTTACACTCTTCTGCCCCTCCTTACATCTCAGCCCTAATTTCTCGTTATGCACCATCCAGACTCTTGCGTTCTTCTCAAGGATGTCTTCTTTCTACCCCCTTTGTATCTAAAGCCCTCTCCCGCCTTAAACCTTTTTCACTGACTGCCCCACACCTCTGGAATGCCCTTGCCTTCAGTACCCGACTTGCACCCTCTCTATCCACCTTTAAGACCCACTTTAAGACACACTTGCTTAAAGAAGCATATGATTAGCACTCTGGATATTACTGGACACATGTTACATAAAGCTTGGCCCCCTGCAGACGCACTTACCAGAACTCCCTCCTACTATCTCTGTACGTTCTCCCTACCTACCAATTAGACAGTAAGCTCCTCGGGGCAGGGACTCCTCTTCCTTAATGTTACTTTCATGTCTAAAGCACTTATTTCCATGCTCTGTTATTTATATTATCTGTTATTTATTTGATTACCACATGTATTACTACTGTCAAGCGCTATGTACATTAATGACGCTATATACAGGCATACCCTGGTTTAAGTACACTCACTTTAAGTACACTCGCGAGTAAGTACATCTCGCTCAATAGGCAAACGGCAGCTCACGCATGCGCCAGTCAGCACATCCTGAACAGCAATACCGGCTCCCTACCTGTACCGAAGCTGTGCGCAAGCGGGGAGACTATAGAGCCTGTTACAAATGCCTTATTTCCATCAGTTATGCACGTATATGACGTTTGCAGTACAGTACATGCATCGATAAGTGGGAAAAAGGTAGTGCTTCACTTTAAGTACATTTTCGCTTTACATACATGCTCCGGTCCCATTGCGTACGCTAATGTGGGGTATGCCTGTAAATAAAGACATACAATACAATACAATACTGAAGACAGCAGCTGTATCCCTCACACATACAGTATGAACCTACCGATTCCTCCATTCAAAACCAAGGTATACAGCATGGGCCAGAATCAGTACGCTGTCTCTTCTCTTACGCACACAATGTTCTGCCAACAACTCCATTCATACCCCCAAACAGTATGGACTCGACTTCCCAAATGGTCTTCCCCCCTCGTTCATTTACACACATAACTAGCACAGTTTGCACTGCATGAGCGAGCCTCCCTCTTATTCCCACTCCTCATTATCCTCCTGCCATATGTTGCACCTACACACAACAGAGTGAGCATTCACAGCGCGAGCCTCCCCGCATACGAGGCCCTGCAGTGTGTGACCGTACGGGGCGCACAGGGCCGGTAGTACATGCAGCAGCAGTGCGAGCCTCCCCGCATACGAGGCCCTGCAGTGTGAGACCGTACGGGGCGCCCTGGGCCGGTAGCACATGCAGCAGCAGTGCGAGCCTCCCCACATACGAGGCCCCGCAGTGTGAGACCGTACGGGGCGCCCTGGGCCGGTAGTACATGCAGCAGCAGTGCGAGCCTCCCCGCATACGAGGCCCTGCAGTGTGTGACCGTACGGGGCGCACAGGGCCGGTAGTACATGCAGCAGCAGTGCGAGCCTCCCCGCATACGAGGCCCTGCAGTGTGAGCCTCTATCTCCATCACATACACAGTGCTGCTCATTATATATCCAAAATACACATAGTAAAGACACCAACAGTCCTAATCTTCCCCACACGAGCGGCCAATCTCCTTATACACAAGGCAGGGACAGCTGGGACTGCAGCAGTGTCACCTTCCCACTGCCAAACGCTCCACAGATACATACAGTATAAGAGGCAGCGACAGCGCAGCCCTCCCCACACAGCTCAGCGCAGCTGGACATGCGCGGGCCCCGGGAAAAAAAACTTTCAGGGTCCTATTATGAGTGAACATATTCCGCAGATCCCCCCTCCCCCCCCGCGTGTTGGCGGCCCTGCGAGCCCCCCCCTTCTTTTACGCCTCCTCACTCCTCTATTCACCCCTCTCTCCTCATGAATTTCTCTCGCCCCTCTTACACCCCACCATCCTCACTACAGCCTTTCTCCTCTCACACTCTTCTACCCCCCCTCCATCCTCGACTATCTCCCCCCACACACACACACACGCGGTAGAAAAACAGTGGTGTACAGTATACTGCACAGTAACTTCTGCTGTTAATACAGCTAACTATAAACAACTGTGTGAAGAATGACACAAACTATTTTAAAAATGCTCTAATTCTAATATAAAGATTGTTATCTCGTGTTACCTCAATTGCTTGCATTGAGACACACAGCACCCTGACAGACTGAGGCACACAGCACACTGACACACACACAGCACACTGACACACACACAGCACACTGACAGACTGAGGCACACAGCACACTGACAGGCACACAGCACACTGACAGACACTGAATCACAAATAGCACACTGACAGAGCAAACTGTAACTGACACATTTACACACAAACACACACAGCATATTGACACACTGAAGCACACTGACAGACTGAAACACACAGCAAATTGACACACACACACAACAAACTGACACACAAACACACACATCACACACAACAAACTGACACACAAACACACACATCAAACACACATCACACACAACAAACTGACACACAAACACACACATCACACACAACAAACTGACACACAAATAAACACACACACAGCAAACTTAGGCCACGTGTATAGTGCCCGCGCCGGGCGACGGGACGGGTGACGTCACCCGTCGCCGCTAGCGAACGTTATATTTCGCTTTGCGCCGGCGTTGCGGGCTTACCGGCATTTGATTGGTTCAGGGGCTGTCACATGAGGCGACAGCCCTTGAAAAATCAAATATTGCCAGCTACCAAAATTTGCGACGTCGCTCCGTCGCATTGTCGCGCTTAGTATAAGCGCACGAGGCGGCGGCGGCAATGCATTTGTATTTGGGGGAAGTCGCGGGCACTATACGCACAGCCTTACACACAGCAGCGCATAGTAACTCCTCCCCCTAATGTCACAGAGCGGAGGGGCGGGCAGAGCTCTCTGCCTCAGCTCCTCTGCTGCCTGCTCTCTCCCCCCAGCCTCTGCTGCCTGCTCTCCCTCCCCCCCCAGCATCTGCTGCCTGCTCTCTCCCCCCAGCCTCTGCTGCCTGCTCTCTCCCCCCCAGCATCTGCTGCCAGCTCTCTCCCCCCCAGCCTCTGCTGCCTGCTCTCTCCCCCCAGCCTCTGCTGCCTGCTCTCTCCCCCCCCCCAGCATCTGCTGCCTGCTCTCTGCAATCCCGCCTCACCCCCCCCCCCCCTTACCCCCTCTCCTCCCCGCAGCTCCCGATCCAGCCGCAAGTTGCTGCGGACCGGAAGAGGAAGGGGGCCCTGACTTCTGTGGTTGTTGGCTAGACGGCTGGGCCAAATGTCCTGGCTCTCCCCGTTGTTGGCAGCCCTGAGCAGCTCCCCAAGACCACGGGCTATAGCTACGCCTATGCTTCAACTACTAATGCAAAAAGGCTGATGTACCAAAGTCTCCTGGCTGCAGAATTGGGGCAAAAAACTGCACCAAATTAATCAAAGTAAAAAATCCCATTGTGTATCCCTTGAAGAAGCGCCTAGGCGAAACGGCCGTCAGGGTTGCTGCATTATCTCCCCTGGGTACCAGGGTGCTATCATAAGCACTCTCTGAACAGCTGACTGAGCCTCTCTATTTTGGCTTTTATTTACAGGCACTGCAGAGATAATCCTGAGTATGCACCAGGCAGCATCAGTACTCACCTCACTACTAACAGCAAACCGTGTGTCCTGTTACAGTATTTATCTACGGTGCATCAGAGCTACAAGATCATTTTTATGGTATTATCAGGTTACACAATCTTAGTGTCCACACGGACTGTTATTTGACCATACATAGCAGCTCCATTCTGGGGGTATCGCTCCTCCATCTGACTGTGGGAGTGGGGTATCTTCTCATTTCCACCTTTCCCCTAAACACGTGTTGCTTTCAGCTCATGGCTGGCCCTTCTGTATATCAGTAGCATACTCTTACTACACTAAGTACATACCTGCAGTGACACACAGAGGCTGCGCTTTCACATACAGTACTCATTCTGAGTATGGATAATACTATAATATAGCTGAAATTGTAGCGTGCTCGTGGGAGGGGGGAGTTCGCCTAGGACAGCGGTGCGAAAACTGGGGGGGTGCGCCCGACACTTTTCTGGGGGGGCGCTGAGAGCGCGAGGCCTCGGTAAACTTAATTAACAGGCTCTGGTCATGCGTCTCTATGACAACATCGTGTCAAATGACGCCCGTTGCCATGGAGACGCGATGTCAAATGACGCCGCGGGTCACGTGACGTCACATGACCCCGCAGCATCATTTGACGCATCAATAGACGCGAGGGGTGGGCGCCTGTATTCGCTGTACAGTGTTTTATTATCAAACAGTGATAATGAGTGCTGCTATGTAGGGGACTTACCGGTCCACTGGCCCAGGTTGGGTTATTGGTCTTCCAGTTTCTCTAGTTGTTGCTGATGTACCAAAGTCTCCTGGCTGCAAAATTGGGGCAAAAAAACTGCACCAAATTAATCAAAGTAAAAAATCCCATTGGGAATAATAAGACTGTTTGCCTTAGTGCCGTTATTTTGCTCTAGTTTTGCCTCGCTTTTCCAGCCAGGAGACATTGACACATCAGCCCCATCAATCAGTGTTTTTCAACAGGGGTCACGGGTGTCATTAAGGGCTCCCTGCAATTTTAAGGTCATTAGAAAATTGTACCAAATACAGAAGAATTTACAATGTATCTGATCTCAGACGCGCATTAGAGAGTGTTGGGGTTCCTTACAATGCATCTGATCTTAGATGCACTATTAGAGAGGGTTGGGGTTCCTTACAATGCATCTGATCTCAGACGCGCTATTAGAGAGGGTTGGGGTTCCTTACAATGCATCTGATCTCAGACGTGCTATTAGAGAGGGTTGGGGTTCCTTACAATGTATCTGATCTCAGACGAGCTATAGAGAGGGTTGGGGTTCCTTACAATGTATCTGATTGCAGACGCGCTATTAGAGAGGGTTGGGGTTCCTTACAATGCATCTGATCTCAGACGCGCTATTAGAGAGGGTTGGGGTTCCTTACAATGCATCTGATCTCAGACGAGCTATTAGAGAGGGTTGGGGTTCCTTACAATGCATCTGATCTCAGACGCGCTATTAGAGAGGGTTGGGGTTCCTTACAATGCATCTGATCTCAGACGAGCTATTAGAGAGGGTTGGGGTTCCTTACAATGCATCTGATCTCAGACGAGCTATTAGAGAGGGTTGGGGTTCCTTACAATGCATCTGATCTCAGACACGCTATTAGAGAGGGTTGGGGTTCCTTACAATGCATCTGATCTCAGACACGCTATTTGAGAGGGTTGGGGTTCCTTACAATGCATCTGATCTCAGACGAGCTATTAGAGAGGGTTGGGGTTCCTTACAATGCATCTGATATCAGACGCGCTATTAGAGAGGGTTGGGGTTCCTTACAATGCATCTAATCTCAGACGCGCTATTAGAAAGGGTTGGGGTTCCTTACAATGTATCTGATCTCAGACGCGCTATTAGAGAGGGTTGGGGTTCCTTACAATGCATCTGATCGCAGACGCGCTATTAGAGAGGGTTGGGGTTCCTTACAATGCATCTGATCTCAGGCGCACTATTAGAGGGGGTTGGGGTTCCTTACAATGTATCTGATCGCAGACGCGCTATTGGAGAGGGTTGGGGTTCTGCAGAATTTAACAAAGTAATGATAGGGTTGCTTAACCAAATAAAGGTGGGAAATCTCTGCCATAAACAGTAGCAGTGCGAGGCTGTGTGCACACATATACAGTACCACACACATACTGATTTATATAGCAAGTGTCACGTACGACCCCCTGCTAGCACGTGACCTGCATACGGGACAAGGGTTAATACCGACGCTCACAAGCGTACCCACTCTTCACCCACTCAGGGGTCCCTCAAATGGGTTGTATCTCTCCTCAAGCCGTCCCAATATACCACCGCCACGAACAGCGCACAAGTGAGCACGTGACTTTAGATATGCAACCAGGGTTAATACACAAAGGCTTCTCTAGCAACCCCCCTGTCTCCTCTGCAAGGAACCAGCAAGTTAGCATTAACCCCCTACTCAATTGCACATCATATCTATCCACTGCCACCACCTGAGGTTATGCAGATATGATAAAAGATCTTAGACTAAAATATCCGCAAGGGCCTCAGGTCCCTGTTTATTATAGGAAAAACTATGCACTCTAACACACAATCAGTTGTAGTAACATGTGCCCGAATTTAGCAAGTTATTCTCTCCAGCGTGCACAAAGTTCATTCAGAGCCCAAAGCATTACTTATTAAATGGTTTAATATATATAAAAATACAGTGCTTGAATTACAGAAAAGGTATTACAAAATAAACATACAATTACAATATAACACAGGACAGCTTCTTAAAATAAAAGGGGTAAAACAGAAAATCCTATACAGTACAGTACATTACACCAGCGGTGCGCAAAGTGGGGGGCGCGACCCCCAGGGGGGGCGGGAGATTGTGCTGGGGGGGCGCGGGCAGTTGCAGAGGCCCCGCGCTCTTCCCCCAGGCATTTAAATTAAATGCCGGGGGATCGCGTGAGGGCCCTGCAACTGTTTACTTACCGGGATTCAGCAGTCTGTGTTGCGTCGCCATGGCAACGCGGCGTCTATTGACCATGTGACCTGACGTCACACGCCCACGCAGCGTCATCTGACGCGGATAAAGGTAGGCAGGGGGGCGCGAGAGCCGGGGGCAGAGAGACAGGGGGGCGCAGCACAAAAAGTTTGCGCTCCCCTGCCTTATGCCCACCCCTTTCTACAGAATACTTTGAAGCTGCTCTTCTTTGATTAAAACAATTGACACCTTGAGTGGGCTATCCAGGATGGACCCCCGCCCAGAGTAAGTTCCTTTGAAATTCAGTGCAGACAAACAGTCCTGACCAGTTTCAAACCCAGCATTTGGTATTTTGTTACACAAGTGTAGCTCATTAACCCCTCAAGCACCAAAGGGATTAAAAATACCCAATATCTCATGACATTATCATGACAGCAAGTGTAATCTTTTAGGATCTTGCGTGTAGCTATGACCGAGCACACCCCCCTCCCCAATGTCTGTGGCGCTATTGTTGTATGAGCCCCGATGCGGTGAGACATCCAGGTGTTTAATAGACAAGACAAAGGCTTTCCATAGTGACATCACCCTGAGCGCCTGCTGCCGGAGGCTGTGACGGGCTCTGCAGAGAGGTGCTGCAGTCAGCGTGCCCATATTTCTCACTGTGGACGGGCAAGGAAATTAACTGCATCTCATGCCCTCTCCCCCTCCTCCCCCTCCCGCTCTCCTCCCCATCCACAGAGGGAGAGAAAGAGGGAAGGAATTAATAACAATAAAAGGATGAAACAAAGGAGAGGAGCGGGACTATTGGACTGTGAAATGAAATCCAGCACCGCCGCGGCCGCCATTCACAACCCTTTCACTGCCACGGGGGAGGGGGGGGGGCTGCAGTACATATACATGCTGCATCACAGGGGGGGGGCAGTACTTATACACGCTGCATCACAGGGGGGGGGCAGTACTTATACACGCTGCATCACGGGGGGGGGCAGTACTTATACACGCTGCATCACGGGGGGGCAGTACTTATACACGCTGCATCATGGGGGGGGGGCTGCAGTACTTATACACGCTGCATCACCGGGGGGGGGGGGGGGCAGTACTTATACACGCTGCATCACGGGGGGGGGGCAGTACTTATACACGCTGCATCACGGGGGGGGGGGCAGTACTTATACACGCTGCATCACGGGGGGAGGGCTGCAGTACATATACACGCTGCATCACAGGGGGGAGGGCTGCAGTACATATACACGCTGCATCACAGGGGGGGGCAGTATTTATACACGCTGCATCACAGGGGGGGGGGCAGTACTTATACACGCTGCATCACAGGGGGGGGCAGTACTTATACACGCTGCATCACAGGGGGGGCAGTACTTATACACGCTGCATCACAGGGGGGGGGGCAGTACTTATACACGCTGCAACACAGGGGGGGCAGTACATATACACGCTGCTTCACAGGGGGGGGGCAGTACTTATACACGCTGCATCACAGGGGGGGGGGCAGTACTTATACACGCTGCATCACAGGGGGGCAGTACTTATACACGCTGCATCACAGGGGGGGGGCAGTACTTATACACGCTGCATCACAGGGGGGGGCAGTACTTATACACGCTGCATCACAGGGGGGGGCAGTACTTATACGCGCTGCATCACAGGGGGGGGGGCAGTACTTATACACGCTGCATCACAGGGGGGCAGTACTTATACACGCTGCATCACAGGGGGGGGGCAGTACTTATACACGCTGCATCACAGGGGGGGCAGTACTTATACACGCTGCATCACAGGGGGGCAGTACTTATACACGCTGCATCACAGGGGGGGCAGTACTTATACACGCTGCATCACAGGGGGGGCAGTACTTATACACGCTGCATCACGTGGGGCAGTACTTATACACGCTGCAGCACGGGGGGGGCAGTACTTATACACGCTGCAGCATGGGGGGCAGTACTTATACACGCTGCATCACGGCGGGGGCAGTACTTATACACGCTGCATCACGGGGGGGGCAGTACTTATACACGCTGCATCACGTGGGGCAGTACTTATACACGCTGCAGCACGGGGGGGGGCAGTACTTATACACGCTGCATCACGGGGGGGGGCAGTACTTATACACGCTGCATCACGGGGGGGGGGCAGTACTTATACACGCTGCATCACAGGGGGCAGTACTTATACACGCTGCAGCACGGGGGGCAGTACTTATACACGCTGCATCACGGGGGGGCAGTACTTATACACGCTGCATCATGGGGGGGGCAGTACTTATACACGCTGCAGCACGGGGGGGGGACAGTACTTATACACGCTGCAGCACGGGGGGGGGCAGTACTTATACACGCTGCAGCACGGGGGGCAGTACTTATACACGCTGCATCACGGGGGGGGCAGTACTTATATACGCTGCATCACAGGGGGAGGGGGCAGTACTTATACACGCTGCATCACGGGGGGGGCAGTACTTATACATGCTGCATCACGGGGGGCAGTACTTATACACGCAGCATCACAGGGGGGGCAGTACTTATACACGCTGCATCACGGGGGGGGCAGTACTTATACACGCTGCATCACGGGGGGGGCAGTACTTATACACGCTGCATCACGGGGGGGGGCAGTACTTATACACGCTGCATCACGGGGGGCAGTACTTATACACGCTGCATCACGGGGGGGCAGTACTTATACACGCTGCATCACGGGGGGGGGCAGTACTTATACACGCTGCATCACGGGGGGCAGTACTTATACACGCTGCATCACAGGGGGGCAGTACTTATACACGCTGCATCACAGGGGGGGGGCAGTACTTATACACGCTGCATCACAGGGGGGGGGCAGTACTTATACACGCTGCATCACGGGGGGGGGCAGTACTTATACACGCTGCATCACGGGGGGCAGTACTTATACACGCTGCATCACGGGGGGGGGGGCAGTACTTATACACGCTGCATCACGGGGGGAGGGCAGTACTTATACACGCTGCATCACAGGGGGGGGCAGTACTTATACACGCTGCATCACAGGGGGCAGTACTTATACATGCTGCATCACAGGGGGGGGCAGTACTTATACACGCTGCATCACGGGGGGGGGCAGTACTTATACACGCTGCATCACGGGGGGGGCAGTACTTATACACGCTGCATCACGGGGGGGGCAGTACTTATACACGCTGCATCACAGGGGGGCAGTACTTATACACGCTGCATCACAGGGGGGGGCAGTACTTATACACGCTGCATCACAGGGGGGGGCAGTACTTATACACGCTGCATCACAGGGGGGCAGTACTTATACACGCTGCATCACAGGGGGGGGGCAGTACTTATACACGCTGCATCACAGGGGGGCAGTACTTATACACGCTGCATCACAGGGGGGGGGCAGTACTTATACACGCTGCATCACGGGGGGGGCAGTACTTATACACGCTGCATCACGGGGGGAGGGCAGTACTTATACATGCTGCATCACAGGGGGGGCAGTACTTATACACGCTGCATCACGGGGGGGCAGTACTTATACATGCTGCATCACAGGGGGGACAGTACTTATACACGCTGCATCACGGGGGGGCAGTACTTATACACGCTGCATCACAGGGGGGGCAGTACTTATACACGCTGCATCACAGGGGGGGCAGTACTTATACACGCTGCATCACGGGGGGGCAGTACTTATACACGCTGCATCACAGGGGGGGCAGTACTTATACACGCTGCATCACAGGGGGGGCAGTACTTATACACGCTGCATCACGGGGGGGCAGTACTTATACACGCTGCATCACAGGGGGGGCAGTACTTATACACGCTGCATCACAGGGGGGGCAGTACTTATACACGCTGCATCACAGGGGGGGCAGTACTTATACACGCTGCATCACAGGGGGGCAGTACTTATACACGCTGCATCACGGGGGGGGGCAGTACTTATACACGCTGCATCACGGGGGGGCAGTACTTATATACGCTGCATCACGGGGGGGGGCAGTACTTATACACGCTGCATCACGGGGGGGCAGTACTTATACACGCTGCATCACCGGGGGGGGGGCAGTACTTATACACGCTGCAGCACGGGGGGGCAGTACTTATACACGCTGCATCACGGGGGGGGCAGTACTTATACACGCTGCATCACGGGGGGCAGTACTTATACACGCTGCATCACGGGGGGGGGGGGGCAGTACTTATACACGCTGCATCACGGGGGGGGCAGTACTTATACACGCTGCATCACGGGGGGCAGTACTTATACACGCTGCATCACGGGGGGAGGGCAGTACTTATACACGCTGCATCACAGGGGGAGGGCTGTACTTATACACGCTGCATCACAGGGGGGGGGCAGTACTTATACACGCTGCATCACGGGGGGGGGCAGTACTTATACACGCTGCATCACAGGGGGGGGGCAGTACTTATACACGCTGCATCACGGGGGGGGGGCAGTACTTATACACGCTGCATCACAGGGGGGGGCAGTACTTATACACGCTGCATCACAGGGGGAGGGCAGTACTTATACACGCTGCATCACGGGGGGAGGGCAGTACTTATACACGCTGCATCACGGGGGGGGGGCAGTACTTATACACGCTGCATCACAGGGGGGCAGTACTTATACACGCTGCATCACAGGGGGGGGGCAGTACTTATACACGCTGCATCACGGGGGGAGGGCAGTACTTATACATGCTGCATCACAGGGGGAGGGCAGTACTTATACACGCTGCATCACAGGGGGGGCAGTACTTATACACGCTGCATCATGGGGGAGGGCAGTACTTATACACGCTGCATCACGGGGGGAGGGCAGTACTTATACACGCTGCATCATGGGGGAGGGCAGTACTTATACACGCTGCATCATGGGGGGCAGTACTTATACACGCTGCATCACGGGGGGCAGTACTTATACATGCTGCATCACAGGGGGGGGCAGTACTTATACACGCAGCATCACGGGGGGGGGCAGTACTTATACACGCTGCATCACGGGGGGCAGTACTTATACACGCTGCATCATGGGGGGCAGTACTTATACACGCTGCATCACGGGGGGCAGTACTTATACATGCTGCATCACAGGGGGGGGCAGTACTTATACACGCTGCATCACAGGGGGGGGCAGTACTTATACACGCTGCATCACAGGGGGGGGCAGTACTTATACACGCTGCATCACGGGGGGGGGGCAGTACTTATACACGCTGCATCACAGGGGGGGCAGTACTTATACACGCTGCATCATGGGGGGCAGTACTTATACACGCTGCATCACGGGGGGCAGTACTTATACATGCTGCATCACAGGGGGGGGCAGTACTTATACACGCTGCATCACAGGGGGGGGCAGTACTTATACACGCTGCATCACAGGGGGGGGCAGTACTTATACACGCTGCATCACGGGGGGGGGGCAGTACTTATACACGCTGCATCACAGGGGGGCAGTACTTATACATGCTGCATCATGGGGGAGGGCTGTACTTATACACGCTGCATCACGGGGGGCAGTACTTATACACGCTGCATCACGGGGGGGGCAGTACTTATACACGCTGCATCACGGGGGGCAGTACTTATACACGCTGCATCACGGGGGGGCAGTACTTATACACGCTGCATCACGGGGGGCAGTACTTATACACGCTGCATCACAGGGGGGGGCAGTACTTATACACGCAGCATCACGGGGGGGGGCAGTACTTATACACGCTGCATCACGGGGGGCAGTACTTATACACGCTGCATCACAGGGGGGGGCAGTACTTATACACGCTGCATCACGGGGGGGCAGTACTTATACACGCTGCATCACAGGGGGGGGCAGTACTTATACACGCAGCATCACGGGGGGGGGCAGTACTTATACACGCTGCATCACGGGGGGCAGTACTTATACACGCTGCATCACAGGGGGGGGCAGTACTTATACACGCTGCATCACGGGGGCAGTACTTATACACGCTGCATCACAGGGGGGGGCAGTACTTATACACGCTGCATCACGGGGGGGGCAGTACTTATACACGCTGCATCACGGGGGGGGCAGTACTTATACACGCTGCATCACGGGGGGAGGGCAGTACTTATACACGCTGCATCACAGGGGGGGGCAGTACATATACATGCTGCATCACGGGGGGGGCAGTACTTATACACGCTGCATCACGGGGGGCAGTACTTATACACGCTGCTCCACACGGGCGGGGGGGGGCAGTACTTATACACGCTGCATCACGGGGGGGCAGTACTTATACACGCTGCATCACGGGGGGTAGTACTTATACACGCTGCATCACAGGGGGGGGCAGTACATATACATGCTGCATCACGGGGGGGGCAGTACTTATACACGCTGCATCACGGGGGGCAGTACTTATACACGCTGCATCACAGGGGGGGGCAGTACTTATACACGCTGCATCACGGGGGGGGCAGTACTTATACACGCTGCATCACGGGGGGGGCAGTACTTATACACGCTGCATCACGGGGGGGGGCAGTACTTATACACGCTGCATCACGGGGGGCAGTACTTATACACGCTGCATCACGGGGGGGGCAGTACTTATACACGCTGCATCACGGGGGGGGGCAGTACTTATACACGCTGCATCACGGGGGGAGGGCAGTACTTATACACGCTGCAGCACGGGGGCAGTACTTATATACGCTGCTCCACACGGCGGGGGGGGGCAGTACTTATACACGCTGCATCACGGGGGGGGGGGCAGTACTTATATACGCTGCTCCACATGGGGGGGGCAGTACTTATACACGCTGCATCACGGGGGGGCAGTACTTATACACGCTGCATCATGGGGGGCAGTACTTATACACGCTGCATCACGGGGGAGGGGGCAGTACTTATACACGCTGCATCACGGGGGGGGGGCAGTACTTATATACGCTGCTCCACATGGGGGGGGCAGTACTTATACACGCTGCAGCACGGGGGGCAGTACTTATACACGCTGCATCACGGGGGGGCAGTACTTATACATGCTGCACCACAGGGGGGCAGTACTTATACACGCTGCAGCATGGGGGGGCAGTACTTATACACGCTGCACCACGGTGGGGGGAGGGGGTGCAGTGGGATATCTGTGTTATTTAACCCATTCAGTGTTGGAGGGGCATTGCGAAGGGCAACGCGCGGTATTCTGGGGAAGCAGAGGCAGTGGCAAAGCTATATGGGGGGGGGGAGGGGGTATTTACCACAGTCTCCCAACTGCAACATTTTCCAGGGGAAGCTCCAGTCTGTGTGTGGAACTCCCGCGGGCTGCAGGGAATAGATACACTCACTGGGGGGTTGGGGGGTTTGAGGAGTAAGGAGGTTTGGGGGTTGGAGGTTTTGGGGTTCTCCTGAAATAGCCAGAGCTAAGGCAAGGCCATCTCAGCGCTGCAGTATGTACATGCAAGAAAATCAGGGCAGGAATAGGGTGAGCTGTGTATGGGGTATCAGTGTGCAGTAGGGTGTGCACCAGGAATAGGGTGAGCTGTGTATGGGGTATCAGCGTGCAGTAGGGGGTGCATCAGGAATAGGGTGAGATGTGTATGGGGTATCAGCGTGCAGTAGGGGGTGCATCAGGAATAGGGTGAGATGTGTATGGGGTATCAGTGTGCAGTAGGGGGTGCAGAAGAGCAGTAGTGAGATGCATTGACAGAGTTGTGCGGTTGGCATACTGGTCACGAGCCGGGGGGGGGGGTGCTCAGGGAAAGAATCACACATCTGTGGGGGCGACATGTTGGGGCTCAGGATTAGATGTGTATTAGTGCTGTGGATACTGCTGGCATAGAGTGCTCTGCGGGGCAGGATCGAGGTGAAGCGAGAGTCTGTTTCAAGAAAGGGTACGGCAGGAATAGCAGAGGGTACGGCAGGAA